>NC_079413.1:23139834-23217334 GCF_026213295.1 Gadus chalcogrammus | reverse complement strand
CGAAACAAGGACTGCAAAGAGGACTGTTACCCAGCGCTATCTTAATGATGATTCCGTTTCCAGAATTCTTGGATTGTCCTGCCCCCTCCATCCTCTTCCTGTGATACTTTGGTTGAGATTCTTGAGAATGTCCATTCTAGACTGCATCAACGCTGTAGCCCCACCGAAACCAAGACTTTCACACTCCAAGATGGAGCCCCCTGCTGGAACATAAATGCTATGTCGAAACAAACACGTCAATGGCGATGCACAAGGCTGACAGAACACCAGGATATTCACACAAATATTTCGATTATTTTTTACCGCGGAGCAAAAATTCAAGCAGGAAGACGACATTCCCCTGCTATTCCTCATCGCTCCCTGTTAGGTTCTAAATCCAGACGCATTCCATGCTGGCCCCTCCCCTCCTCATCTCCCAACCGACGAGGACCTCAAGGATTACGTTACAATGTATATAGACATCTCTCATTCATGCTTGTCACTCGTCTGTTGTTTCAAAGAGACTCATTGCGGCCCTCGTCCACCTCCTTCACCTCCGGGGTTAGGCTCCGCTCGTCTATGGAGAAGGTCGGAGATTCCGTCCTCTAGGGGAAGAGGAGTCACACCACCACCAGCGTGAAGAGGAGTCCGTAGTCACACCACCACCAGCGTCTAGACCCCGTCAGCCGGGATCAATCCTCCTCATGGAAAATAATTTGATGGTGTCTAATGTGTTTCATAGGTATTGTGGCTCATTTTGATAGTCTCTCCTGATTGATACAACAAAATAAGGGTTGCAAGGAGATTTGATATCTCAAGTCGGTTAATTATCAAAGATAATTAAAAAATGGTCACAGGCCGATGAGGCCATCAGGGCCACATCACCTGCTACTAGCAGTGATGAGATCAGATCACCCCACCACGGTCGACTATGCCTCAATATCCTATCCATGAATATCACAAACTGGATTGGGAACTAAGTGCAGGCCTGGCAAAGACCAACACCCACCGGGAACGAAACTGACTTTCTGCCAAGAACGCGGGCACAGCTGCATCCAATCTGTTCAGGGTTCAAAATTAATAAATTCAAATGTTTTCAAAGTATTATATCGTTAGCGAAGGAAGGAAGGAAGGAACCACACGGAAGACAGGTTTCAGACGTGAACTGCAGCGCTCGCGCCAAAGGGAACTGCCTTTATTGTTCACAACACAACAGAACACACAACAAACACGGGTCTTTTCCCAGAGCACTAAGCATCTCGGTGACGCTGCCTGATTTCCCCCAAAACTCCAGCAGGTGTCCACGAATAACTGAACCACTGCGACCACCTCATGTCGGTAGTATCGTAAAGGACCCAGGAGGGCGGGAGGTCCAACTAATAATGGTCTGAACCCTCCCAGGATCCATTGCGGCACTCTGGGCGGGTGTTTGCACCCACAGTCGCCACCCAGCCCCAACCTAAGAGGTCGATCGTCCTGACGACCCCACAACACTGCCCTGAGTGTTCAGGGGCCGGTGGTGACGGCCACGCTGCCTGGGCAGTGTCAAGACCGCCGGTGACGCCTGGCCCCGTTCTTCTCCCCCTGCCCGGACTGGAGCCTCACGGTCTCTGTCCCGAGGGTGATGGCCACGTCCACGCGGGCCCCCCCAACGCGTCAGCAGGTCCAGGCCGATGATGCACGGGTCCTGGATGTCGGCGAGCCAAAGCCCGTGCGCCAGCTCCTGTCCCCCCACCCCGACGGCAAGCCGCCTCCTGCCCCTCATTCTGGCCTCCTCTTCTCCCGTCGCCGCCGCCAGCCGGACGCTGGTCGGCGTCCAGCCCCCCGGGAGGTCGCCGGGACGCACTAGGGAGACCGTCGAGGCTGCACTCCAGGAACAGCCCACGGGCGCGACCCGGACCATGGGGGAGGGTGGGGTGGTCCCCCCCCCCCCCCCCTAACTGGACCACTCCGCCGTAGTGCTCCATCTCGGGGTGCGGGCGCGGGGGCAGTCACGGGGCCGGGTGGCCGGGCTCGCCACACCGGAAACGGCAGCGGCCGCTTGTCCCAGACGCACGTCGGTCAGGTGGTGGTGGGGGTCGCTTGGGCGGAGTCCAGGCCTCCTCCAGCAATGCCTCTGCGTGTTCCACCACGTCGAGGGCCCCATCGAGGGCCCCATCGAGTGTCTGGGGCCCGCTGAGCCGGACGTGCTGCCACAGACACTCCGGCGCAAGACCCCGGAGGAACGCGTCTAGGGCCAGCTCCTCTCTAGCGGTAGCAGGAAACTGGGGGGTACCCACGGTTGGCGTAGAGCTGGACGTCCGCGGCGGACGCCCCAAGGTGCTCTCCCTCCTGGGGCCGAGTCGAGGGGTACACACACTCCCGTGCCCTCCAACGCCCGGGCAAGATGGGTTGCCGAACTCCTTCGCATCCCATCCGTTATGCCAAGCAGCGAGCCGGACCTGCGCCAGGTAAGGCTCTAGGGGTGTCGCCGCAGAAAACTCGGGCAGTTTCACGGGAGTCCTGAGCACCAGGTGGCGGTCGACCGCCACTGCTTCCATAAGTGCAGTTTAGATTCACAATATTGGAGAGAGTTGTCTCCGCTCGTCCCCTACGCAGACAGCCAATAAGCCAATATTTACTTAAGTCATTGAAACATTGTTACTTAGCAATTGTTAATATCTCAGATGATCAGTTTGTTTTCCTGCTTCCATGGCTGCAACACTCTGTGTCTGTGTGCGCCGTTTTGTTTCTTCTTCTTCTTCTTCTTCTTCTTCTTCTTCTTCTTCTTTAGGGTTTATTGGCGGTGGAAAAACAACAACTTGTAGGTGCATTACCGCTACCTACTGGACTGGGGTGTGAACGAGCCATATTGCAGCTAATAAAAAGGAAAAAATTAAATGAAGTATAAAATAAATATGAAATAAAATAAAACAAACAAACAAATAAAAACTAGATTCTTTCTGCTACATCAATTTCGCTCAGGAACTTAATAATGCTGTGATAGGCATTGCCTGCTGTTTTCCCCAAAAGCCCTGATAAGGAAAAGTTGTTGTGTTCTGCCTTGCTTAGTGTCTGAAAAAGGTGTTCTCTCTGGGCATTGTATTACAATTAACTAATAAATGCTCAACAGTTTCTGGCTGGTAACAGTGATGGCATTTCCCAGTTGGATGCTTGCCTATTTTATGCATTGAATAATTCAGACCTGTATTTCCATCCCTACGTTTGAAGCCAACCGTCCTCCCATCACCAACGTGTCTTTGTATATTGTATATTGTATTATATGTCCTGATGATGACGGATTTTACTTCAGCCTTGCTCAGAGGAACCTGTAGGTGTATGCCTACATGTGATATCTTGAGTGCTTGTTTGGCCAGAATATCCACTTGCTCATTTCCCTTCCCACCAAGCATGAGCAGGAACCCAGATAAACGGGATGAACATTGCCCTTCATTTGCAGTCTGTACATTATAAGAAATAGTTAATTGATTAGATCCATTCTAAATAACGACCTTCCTGACCTAATGCTAGATAGAGCTGAAAAACTGTCAGAAGCAATCTCTTTTGGTCAAACCATATACCAAGAAATCTGATCGTTTTAACTTGTTCGAGGGGTGGTTCATAGTTTTATTGATATGGCTGTAATTTTATGTCGTCTGGAAAAACATCACCCGAGTTTTTGCCACATAGCCTACAGTTTGAATCCCGATTGTTTTGTCCCTCCCTCCACTTGACCCGCAGCTTGAACTTTTATTTTCACAAAAGAGACATTGCGACCTCTTATCCACAAAGCCCCGTCATCTGCATGCAAAGACCTTCCCACACCTTGGTCAACCAGAGAAAAAAAATGTAATTTATCATTATGACGATTTGTTACATATCTGGCAACCCAGGGTAGGCCTACTCGGAGAATAGGAATCACAACAAACAAGCCAAAACAAAGACAAACGTACCGACCCGGAACGTAAGCTATTTCTATGGATAACATTGCCATTTAACATGTCTGTTTAATCTATGAGATATAATGGTTAATTAATAATTTAGTAAAATACATTTGTTACATATATAGCGCCTGTAAAACAAAAACAAATATATAAACAATATATTATAATATATGAGAAAAATAAGTATATTATAATATTTTCTGTGTTTCTGAATATTAAGTAACATAAAGTAGTAGACTATTTAGGTAAAATCGACAAATGCTCCTCCTGAGTCATTGGCAATGACTGCGCAGCTTTTTGGGTTTAGTTTTATCAGGACGTTCTCCTGCGTAGCAGGAACTTTAGAAGGGGAAGAATTATGAAGGAGGACAGGGATTCAATTATGTCCGATGTCCCCAGCAATGCGCCGGAACGTGAGTATTAAATGCAATTGTTTGTATTATTTAATGTCCAAAGGAGAGCGTCTTTTGTTTTTGGGAGATTTTAATTAAATGCTTACATTTTGTAGTTTACTTTGCCGGTTTCACAGATCAGCAAATTATAGCGATATGTCATTTCTCTTGCGTCATCTCCAAGCGTTTCGAGAAAGTTGTGTTGAAGCTTGCTGTGAAGTATACACCTGTAATACATGTGTGTATAATAGCCTAACCTAATGTTATAATGTGAAATAAATTCGGCCAGTTGTCAATGACCTCAACAGTTATTCATGATGGCTTACTTAGGAAGATGATGTTACCACGGAAGCTTAACTCACGTGTTTTAGAAACACATGAACTGTAACGTATGAAGTTATTTAAACATTTTATTTAAGGGTCTAAAATAATAATTCTATGATCTAACTAACCCTACAGTTTACTTTATCTGGCTTCTCTAAAAATGTTCATTCAAATGTTTTCAGACTGTCCTGGGACCACCAGTGAAAAGGCAGGGAAGGGCTCAGCATGCCAGGGCTGTCCGAACCAGACGCTCTGTGCCTCCGGTGCCACCAAGGCTCCCGACCCCGGTAAGACTACGGCTCTTTCTTCGGCCTATAGGGCTTCACCCTAACAATAATGCAGCCGTTGTTGTCAGTGGTACATATGCAATGTGCCGTTATTGATCATAAATCAAATTTAATTGTAATCGTAACCAGTCTCCTCCACCATGAGTAACCTGTTGTTTGAATGCACCCAAGACGTATTGAAGATGCAACTTCGGTTTCTGCGTAAGCCAAAGTACATAAGTTCATAATTGGCCCGCCAACGGCATCATATTTAAAGATCGCCAAACTCTCTGGTCGTAATTTCTTATTAATGACTCCTATAGAGCAACCTGACACGAATCGGAGCACAAAAATCGATGTCGATTTTCGGGAAACTCTTCCTCTCATCTGGGCGCTTTCAGCATTCTCCGTTGAAATTCTCCGAACACTCGGCTTCGTCCTTCTCCGACCCCTCGCCCCCCATTATTTGACACTTTAGTAGGGTTAAACATGACTCTAAATCATCATAACCCCGTTTATTGGTCATAAAAGTCGTGGTGCGCTTTAAATTAAAATCATAAAATTGCGTAAGCTCTGTGTGTCCATGACGTCTGAACATTTTAAAAGGCAAAAGAGATTTTTCTTTGAGGGCCCGACTCACCAGGTCCCTAACCCACTGCCTCTCTGTCCCCCCAGCCATCGCGGAGATAGCGGAGAAGATGCTGACGGTGAAGCACAAGATCCTGGTGCTCTCTGGGAAAGGCGGGGTGGGGAAGAGCACGTTCAGCGCCCACCTGGCCCACGCGCTGGCCAGCGACGCCAGCAAGGAGGTGAGGGGGAGCACGGCCTGCCTGGGCCTTTATACAAATAAACGTGAACAACAACATTAACATTATCCCTAGATCAACTCGGGCTGCGTTTAAATGATGACGGTCTGAACACAAGACGCAAAAGTGGCGTCACGTCTTCACTTTTTATTCCGCGTTAGACAAACGTTTTGGGAGGAATTCTGCGTGCATACGGTGACGCAAAAGTGTGTGGAATTCGATTGGGTGTGCATGCCAAGCGGCTAGGTGGTGCTGTGATACACCATCACACAACACCGCCATGTCTGAGCGCATGCGTAGAATCTTCCTTCTTTTATCTGCGCCGCGAAAACCAAAACATAATTACAGATCCTTCTCTGTTCAGTAATACGACACATATCCACATATCGTACATTTCGTGGAAAGACTCCTGTAAGTTTATTAGAGCTGCCAGAGCAGCTTGACGGTCCGACGCATGGAAATAATCCAACATGTATGTGACGTAAACGCGTACACGACGTGAGCAGATCTGAGCTGAGTTTTGCCTCTTGGCAGTGTAGACGGAAACGCTACTGTGGAGCGTATTCAAGTTTTGCACTCTGGAGAGTGGTTTCAGATTTTTGCGTTTTCAAGCCCAAAAAACTCGTCACCGTCTAAACAAAAGGCACTTCCGATCAATAATTTGCACTGAACTCTAGCTGGCAGCCTCGAGGACACGTAAGACCTGTTCGGATTCAGATCCACTCCTGCTCCGAGTTTGACTCGTGTTACGGCAGAGCTTCATTGTATAGCGGGTCACACCAGACGCACCAGGGTCACATAGTAGAACGACAACACGTCTGAACATTAGATTCTAGGTTTGGTTCTGTGTTTAATATTATCAGTCCCAGTGGATGATGCTGCGAGGCGTGCCAAGGTGCGTTTGTCTTTTAGCGGCCGTGTGCCCCCCTGGCCATGAAAACAATAGAAGTCTCCCTTTGGCAGCAGCATGCTACTGCTTGCCTCCTCGTACACTAATTCAAACTGATGCTACTTTATGCTTTTGGTGGAGTAGCCCGCAGGGAAGGTTAAAGAAGGAATTTTAATAACTCAACATTGTAGAAATGTCACACAAAAAAGTGCTGCTGCTATTGTAGCATTCTGCAAGTCATGGTGAGTATGCTAGCCAGCATCGGGATAAGATGCAAAACATTTGTTTTTCGTCACAGGAAGTTCAGGCTTTATTGTCTCATTGTTAAATGTTCTACTGACAAAATGGTAAAGTGTGTCTACAGACTAAAATCATGCTTGATCTGAATAGCGTATCCTTTTTTAGGTTATAATGGTACGGCAATTGTTGCTGCATGGTCTGTCTTCATACATCACTGATGTATTCACCACACACCTACCAAATATTCTGTTAGATAACCTGGAATTATGTGAGATTGCAATGGAGGATTCGAACCTGAGGTTCGGGTGCTTAATGCACACCCAGATCAACCTTAATATTTTAATTGTAAGTAAAGTACAGATCTCTGTTGTGCATTACTTTAAGTAACAAATCACTCTGTGGACCTTAATGAGGACGGCCTTGGTCTGGTTTATTATCTCATCAGGAAGACAGAGAGGCAGTTATTGTGTTTTTGTCATCAAGTAAGAAAATGACAGCAAACGGTGAGAAGAACAGACATTGACCCCCCCCCCCCCATGCATGGTCCTCGCTCTCTCCCCCCACCTCTTCCGTCCTCTGCTTGGGAGGGCATGGGAGAATGAATGAAGGGTCAAATACATCCGTCTGTTGTGAGATAGCAGCCGACCGTTGGGAGGACACACCCACACCACGCACAGCTTCAGTGGGAGGGTAACCGACTTTTGGTGGCTTTTGAGCTGGTGTGTGGTGTGGTGACTTCCTCGTGTGTAGCTAGAGTTTTCCAAGGAACGCTCAGCGCGTGGAACTGTTAATTCAAATAGACTTGTGTGAGCCATATCATCTTGGTTATCTTAGCTATGGCAGTAAAATATTTACGCAGCACAATGTGTAAACCTGTGCAAAATCTTTGCTTACTTATGAAAAGACTGTTAGGGCAAAAGCCCGTCAAGCAACTTTTGTTTCATTTCATTCCTTCATAGCGCTGAGCTTGCTGCTGTTGTGGCTTATTGGCCCCCCAAAAGAGAAAGTCCCCATTTCCTGTCCAGCCCAAATGCTACGGTTACAAGTTGGATCTGCTTGTGACCTAGTTCTTTACTCTCCCAATAGTTCCACTGTGTACACACACGCACACATGCTCGCACTGGAACTTTTTAATAACTTGAAATAAAAAATAAATTGGCAGCAGGTCATTGCAGTCTGAGGACCAACTTGTTCTTAGACACACACTGCATCGCTCTGCCTCCCTCTGGTGCTGCTCCTTCCATGTAGCACAAGAACACTTCCACGTTTACATTTATGTTTTTGTCATTTAGCAGACGCTTTTATCAAATGTGACTTACATCCACATGCACAAAAAAAGACTAAAATCCTACATGCATGTATGCTGTATGTAAACAAAAAGGATAATAATAGTCCTATAATGCACAGTTACAATGAATTAAGAACAAGGGTATTCATTGAATACCTACTTTGGGAAAAATCACTTGGATCTCTCTCTGTTTCTGTCTCTGTCTCTGTCTCTGTTTCTCTCTGTCTGTGTCTCTCTCTCTCTCCCTCCCCCCCCTCCCTCTGTCTCACTGCGTCTCCCTCTGTCTCCCTCTCTCTCTCTGTGTCTCCCTCTGTCTCCCTCTGTCTCCCTCTGTCTCCCTCTGTCTCCCCTCTGTCCGTCCCTCTGTCTCCCCTCTGTCTCCCTCTGTCTCCCTCCGTCTCACCCCTCTCCGCTGTGTGCCAGGTGGCCGTGCTTGACGTGGACATCTGTGGGCCCTCTATCCCGAGGATCATGGGTCTGGACGGAGAACAGGTCAGTGCCCGGACGCCCACACCACCGTGCACACGGCAGCCTACCTACGTGCACCAAGCCTGACGAGAAACGTAACATGTTCCTTTGTCGACGTAGTCTTCTAGATTTTCCCGTCTACATGTATCGGATGGAAATGGTATGATCTCAATTACAGAAAGTATCCTCGATGAGATCACGTATAGTACGATTACCATCATTATTGAAATCTACGAATGTGTGAATGAATAAAATGAATTTTAGGTAAATCAAAATATTATACAAGTCCCCCCTGGAAGCTCTTCTCGTGCCCCCCTGGTTTGAACGGAGCTGATCTTAACCTCTTTGTTTCTCCTCCAGGTCCATCAGAGTGGCTCCGGTTGGTCCCCCGTGGTGAGTCTTCCCCATCCCCCCTGAAACTGTAGCAAAGCCTTCTCAATGGGGGGTTCTCTGTGCTAAACCTCGGCGTCTGATTGGTCTCCCAGTACGTGGAGGAGAACCTGGCCGTCATGTCCATCGGCTTCCTGCTCAGCAGCCCAGACGACGCCGTCATCTGGAGAGGGCCCAAGAAGAACGGTACGCTCAGAGTCGTGTGTGTGTGTGTGTGTGTGTGTGTGTGTGTGTGTGTGTGTGTGTGTGTCTACCAGTTATTCTGTGTGGCCCCGCCCCCCACTGTTCGACCAATCAGGCATGATCAAGCAGTTCTTGAGGGATGTTGATTGGGGGGACCTGGATTACCTCATCGTGGACACGCCCCCTGGCACCTCAGACGAGCATCTGTCCATCGTCCAGTACCTGAGCACTGCTGGCATTGATGGGGCTGTTATCATCACCACACCTCAGGTAACGCAGGCACACACACACACACAGACACACAGTCACACACACACACAGTCACACACACAGTCACACACACACAGTCACACACAGACACACACACACACAGTCACACACACACAGTCACACACACAGTCACACACACACACACAGTCACACAGTCACACAGTCACACAGTCACACAGTCACATTCACAGTCCGTGCTTCCCTCTTCGATGTCCTTCAGGAGGTGTCGCTGCAGGACGTGCGCAAGGAGATCCGGTTCTGCCAGAAGGTCAAGCTGCCAATCATCGGCGTGGTGGAGAACATGAGTGGCTTCGTCTGCCCCAAGTGCAAGGTGATTGGTGCCCTTTGGACACTAGGGCCCCGCCCCCAACCCCTCAGTCCTGTCGTTTTCACTCATCCACCTTTTTTACTCAATATGTATTTTTGTATATGTATATGTACATTGTATCTACACATTACCAGGCTATCGATAAACGCCTGCACGCACGCACGGGTGAAAAAACGACAACGTTTGCCAAGCCAAAGGAGGGTTAAGCGCGTGATAAAATAATTAACGCCGTTAAAATTGGTTTGCGTTAACGCCATTAATAACACGTTAAACTGACGGCACTAGTATTTTTATAGGATACAAGGCCCTGTCAGTTCTAGGTAAGTAGTAGTGAGGCTTCTCACCCTCGTGAAGAAGAGAAAGAGACAATGAACTAATGTCATGTTTCATTGTCTCCCATCACCTCCTCCGTGGCTATCAGACCCGTGTCACAGTTCTATTATTGACCTTAATGCAGATTTGATCATGCATACAACATATGATAATATAATGTACATAAATCTTATGCATTGCATGTCATGCGTAGAACCCCATCAAATTCTTGAATGACAAAGCTTAAATGACCTCTGACCCCCCCCCCGTGTCTCTCTCTTCTGCCCCAGAACACGTCGCAGATCTTCCCTCCGACCACCGGGGGCGCTGAGCGTATGTGCGAGGAGCTGGGGCTCCGCCTGCTGGGCAAGGTGCCCCTGGACCCCAGGATCGGGCGCAGCTGCGACGAGGGGCGGTCCTTCCTCGCCGAGGTGCCCGACTCCCCCGCGGCCCTGGCCTACAGCCGCATCGTGGAGAGTGAGTCACGCCAACGCCGCTCGCCTCAAGTGTCGACTCGCAGCGAGAGCGTCCGACCGTGAGGAGAGCTCCACTGTGGTTCTCGATGGTCACCTCCTAGCTTGTGTCTGATGTCCCGATGAGAAGACGATAGGCTCTTTGTTCCTGCGTTTGGCCGCAAGAGGCCGGCCAGATGATAGTACGCATGTTCTGCATATCGGACCATCCGTCGTGACTTTGTATTAATAATAGGTGCTGCACACTACTTATTCAAGAAGTACGAGCAACGGAGCTCTAATTATGAAAAAGTTGCGTGGAAATGCAGTACCGTCAAAAGTTGAACGGGTCCATTTGGTCATCGTCTCGCTCTCTCTCTCTCTCTCTCTGTCTCTCTGTTTCTCTGACTCTCTGACTCTCTGTCTCTCTGTCTCTCTCTCTGACTCTCTCTCTCTCTGTCTCTCTGTCTCTCTCTCTCCAGGCATCCAGGAATATTGTTCCAACCTCCTCACCGAGGAGCAGAGACTGGACTGACACAGCGGGCCTATTGCACTGGTAAAGAACACACGACATGGACACGCATGTTAAAACAAACGCCAGAAAAGAAAAAATATTGGCGTCCTGGCAATGCATTGGCTTCCGTCATGGCGATGCATTCTCAAACATAGACAGAGTTGTTGTCATGGCAGCCTTGGCGTTGCTGTGAATTGATTGGTTGAATATCAGGGCTGGGTACTGCCAGGTACCTCACAATTCAATTCCATTCTTTAGGTCTCGATTCGATTCGATTTCGATTCGATATTGATCCAATTGCTTCGATATCGATTCAATAATACTCGCAGATGACAAAAATGCCTAAATATTATTTAGAATGAACCATTTAAAAAATAATTAACCATTTCATTGTGCTATAACTAGCAAAAAGGGAATACACCATTGTATAGTATTGTTCCTGAGCTAAACCTGCAGCATTAAAGTAATAATCATAACACGGACAAATGTAAAAAGGCATGTACATTTAGACATATTCAGTTCTAGATTACAATGACTGAGTATGCTTTTTTTTTTTTTAAATTGAGGAATTAATCGACTTCAAAAAAATTCTGAGTCGAAATTGAATCGAGAACAAATAAATCGCAGTGCATTGATGAATCGATATTTTTCCCCAGCCCTATTGATTATATGTTGTTCCAGGACCCAGGGTTTGATTCCCTGCTCTCCAAGAGATCCCTGTTTACGTGGGCGATGGACTCGGTAGCAGCTCAGTCATTGGCCGAGAGGAGACGAGACTCATCGATGAGCTTCAGCAATAGACGGATAGATGGACATTCCTTTATTACATGGATGGTAAATGTTTTTTAAGGATACTTGCTGGCTGTGAATCCATTTTGATCAGTGTCCTAAAGTGACACACACTAGTGTTTATGTCACTTTAATTATGTCTATCATTCTTCATATTTTTATATGAATTTGTGTATAGGTTTTTTTTTTTGTATGATTCACCTGTAATTACTGATCAATAAAGATATTGTATGATTTATCTAATGTATTTAGCTTCATTTTTTTAGCGGAATAAAATACCTATACCTTTTGACAATTAGTACTAAGCCTACCCATTGAAATTACTCAGCTTGAGGCACATATACAGTAGGTCTAATTGGATCATCAAGAGACTTTTACTTTTGGTAGCTATGTTTTATCCCCCTGGTAATTACCGCGTCTAGTAATCTTTTTATTATTTTCTGACCATTGAGTTTCGTTTTCAGTGAATGCGGTGCCTTCCAGGAATTCCGGGTTTATAGTTTACATACATTATATTTTTACGATAACTTGCAATTCAAAATTAAATATTATCTGTCCAACTTAAACATACACTCAGCCGTATACAGACAAAAATGATAGCAGCAACCTTAATAGTGTGCATTGAACTATTTTAACACACTTTGAAGGACCAGGCCAGGATTCACGTGTTTGATTATTTTAAGAGTATGACCCGATTTTTTATAATCATGTCGCCTAGAAGGGGTAGCGTCCAGGGTCAAGGGGTATGTTGTGTGCAGGTTCACCTATCTGGCATAAAAAATGGCAGGAGTGGTGCGGTTTGGCGGTTTGTATCCCTGGAGGGGGCCCGGTGTTCTTATGAGACAATGGAACGGTAGTTAGGTACTTACCAGCCCAACAGCCATATACGGCTATGCGCACCGTTCACCCACATACTCTTCTCAACCAATATGAAGTAAGTAACAACTATCAGTATGACTTTTTCGTGAGCTGCAAATACAGTTCGAACCCATTGACATGATGTCCCTTTTTGTATACGCGATATTTCAATAGTTTATAAGTTGACATTTCTTTCCAAATATCTATAACCGTGCCCTTTGTCTGAAAGGAAACCGAAAGTAGCCCGGTGTTTGTGTCTCAGTGCGCTGCCTCGCTCCTCCGCAGAAGCCGTTTGAGGACAGCATAGAGGGGAGCGCCTCGGCCGGATGACAACATACAGGATCGATCATATAGCGCAGCCATGCAGGACTGCCCGGCAGGTGATAAACTTACACATTACATACACATAAACGTTGCAAACGCTAGTGGCCAGTAGCGCTCGGGTTCTTCCCTTGGCGCGAACAGTCATTGTCCAGTCTGCGTCACTGTAAATGAATTATTTATTGAGACATTTCATATAGCCTACTCGTATGTGAATTGATTATGAAAGTATCTATAAGTTTTAGTTTCATGTTTTATATTTTTATGCGATTTACAAAATACAACGAGAATAATCTCCCACACATGTGCTTTTGCATAGGTCTACCTATATAAATATTTTTAATGAGGTCTTAAAATAATACCAACACAGAAAGTGTGATGAGCCCACACACCTAACAAACTAAGAATACAATTGCTCAAATAGTAACATAAAACCGCCAAAATCAATAGATGTGAAAAATATTGCAATATATTAGTGGAAAATAATGTCACAACACAATGCACCTTCTCAACGACTGCTGTTGGAGGAAGTTAGAGAAGGAAATGTATTCGACAGAGGTGGCAAACGAAACTGTACAGCAAGCATTTAATGCATAATGTTTTGACTATCTTGAAATCTTGTAACCGAAAGGTTGCTAGTTCGATCCCCGGCTCCTCCTAGCTGAGTGTTGATGCGTCCCTGAGCAAGACACTTAACCCTAACTGCTCCTGACGAGCTGGCTGTCGCCTTGCATGGTTGACTCTGCCGTCGGTGTGTCAATGTGTGTATCAAGTATCAACCGATGTAAGTCACTTTGGGTAAAAGCATCGGCTAAATGCCTGCTAAATCTTGAGTTTCCTTTAATTTTTGACCTTCTGTATCAGTAGTCTGCTGGTGCAAAGGCTACTCCAAGCTGCATTTGTGGTCAAGTTGAAGTTGAAGCTGGCATTGAATTGGCTATTTAAGTACACGTGTGTGTTGTCTTGAGCGTTTGAGCATTACCTGCAGCCTCATCATCCAAATGATTAGTGGGTGTTCACAGTGGGTTATGGGTTTAGACTTCCTCATTTGCAGCTTCCGGTTGGTTTCCTCTGATATCCGATGTAGCGTGTAAAGAATGAGACTGAACCCTCTGAATGAAGTCATACTTATTTCAGGCCTCAGCGTTCATGTCGTTACATGTGGCCAAGGAAGCCTGTTGAGACATTGAGGGCTTTGCAAATGTGTAAATACAGCTCAATCAGAGGGATAGAAGAGTATTGACCCTCCAACATGCCCTAGAGGTCTTTAACTCTGAGCCTAAGAAGGTCTGAGGTAACTTTGCTTATGGTTTGAAAGTGAAGCCCCTCATTCTGAATGAAAGGCGTTCCCTCTCTCCCACCAGGGGATGGGGAGCATGGAGGAGAACCGAACCAGCCCTCTGACATCGAAGAGCTTCCAGGTAAACCCAGCAACAAACAAAAGGGAACATCCCCATCGTCCACAATGGTTGGCAGCTAACCTCAAGTTCTGCTCTGTGTTTTTATTGTGTCAGCGGTCAAGAACTCTGCACGAAATGGTGTCGGCTTTAATCTTACCGTAGCCCTCACTTCCGTGATGATTAAAACATTTCATTTTTTTTTTACAATTTTGTTCCGTACATTCATTTCAGTTGACTGGGGTAAATTAAAAATCGAACTTCATTTTCTATCGTCTCTTCAGCATTTGAATGATATAATCGAAAAGTGCTAGATATTACCAACAGGAGTAGGATGTTCCAGCAAAAGAGGAGGCAGTTTCAGTAGTATTAGGGTGGAAAAACCACAGGTACCTTATACCTAAAAGTTATTTGACAGAAAGTAGTATTTCAATCTATAAAAAATAATGGGGTCTGCGGATATGCAGTCCTAAATCCTCATACCGCAGAACCTAGTTGAAGAGTGAATGATGATAAACGTAGTGTAAGGCAACCAGAAAGCAGAGACTTTACTACAACAACTGTTTTGATATTACAACACTTGCCTTCCTCATGTTCTTCCTCTCCTCCTACTAAGATGTTGAAGAAATGGAAGAATTCCTGGCTACATTCACAGGTGAGTGGAAATGACCCAGACGCGCGCGCGCGCGCACACACACACACACACACACACACACACACACACACACACACACACACACACACACACACACACACACACACACACACACACACACACACAACCACACACACACACACACACACACACACACACACACACACACACAGAGAGCCGAAACACATTACTCACAAGTAACTTCTTCTTTCACCCTAGACCAAGATTCCCTCTTTGAGTTGGCCAAGAGCAACTCTGTCTCCACAGAAGTCCAAGAAACCCCAGACGCCAACAGTAAGCATCTCTTTCACTTTCGTTTCCTTCCCGTTACTTTGCTCAGCAGTGGCGTTACCGCAGAGGAAGCGCATTGTGTTAAAGGAACGGAGCCCACCTTCCTAGCAGGTCTCGCCGGCGGAGATGCAGTGGTTTCGGCGTCCGATCCAGAGAGTGCATCGACTACCCCCACTCCTCCCTCAAGTAGCCTGCCGCTCCGTCCACCCCTCCAGATGCCTCTTCAGTTCATCACCCTGGGTCACGCAGGTGGATGTCAGTGTCCCACTGTCACCATTTCTCAGCATTCCCTGATTGCCCTTGCACTGTCCGGTTCGGCCGCGAGCACAACAACATACATTTTGGGTGAGTGCTTTGGTGCTTTGTGAGGAGTTGTGTATAATGTGACTCTGTGTGAGCACTCTGCAGGATATATGAATACTAATATGTTAAATGGATCCTGATGGAGCTAAATTACCGCAATATTGTCTTGGCCTGGTCTTGAAGTCTGCGGTGCGGAACCAATATACCTTTCAGGACTTTCATTTATTAGCGGTGTCCTGCTTATAACTAATTATAACTGCAAAGAAAACAATCTTTGTTTGATTACAAAGTTGATTCAGCGCATCAGATAGGTTTCATGTGTCATGCTGTACTCTCGTATGTTTTAAGGTTGTTGAAACCTGTCCTTTTCATACTAATCAAAAAGGTAAAGGTATGCATGAGGCCACATTGTTTTCTTTCTTCAACATGTATTTCCCTCCTCAGTGCCGACTACGTCACCACCCCCTGTCCCGACTCCTTCCCCCGGTGAGTACAGACGCGTGACGGTATTGAATACCACACATGGATTTTGATGACGTCAATCTGGAGCACAAACGAAAGACGTCGTAGATCTGATGCTTTGCGGCACACCACTACATTATCTTTGTCCGCTGATAACAGGGAACCTAAACAAGTATACTACAGTACGGCAAAGTCACAGCCGTTTGAAATGTGATCTACAATCCACGTCAGGCCTGGTTCCGCCGCCGACGTACGGCGCCGACACGCAACAGCAGCATCCACAGAGGCTGCTCTCCTTTGCCTCTGTGGACGACAGCGTGAAGGCGTGCTCCTAACACGGGTGTCCCTCTGTGTATAGCGCGCGATGCGGTGGCTCCCCTCCTCCTGGTGTCCGCTCCACAAGGGTCCATCTCAGGCGATGCTGGGGCAGGCCCGGCCCCCCAGTTCCCCCCCACTGGTGGGCCCAACATCCAGCCTCATCTCCTCTTTGGAATAAAGATGGGAGCAACGTTTCAAAGGGTTTCGTTCCAACCTGTAGTTGTGTTCTAAAAAGTATAAATTATTATAATCAGCTATTATTGATTTATTACAGTAATGGTAGTAGAGATTGAGGATACAATATTATTGGCTTGGCAACAAATGAAATCACAGTGTGCCTGTGAAGCGAATGTTATAACCTCTGTCTTATTCTCCTAGAACGCGTTGAGGATTACATCGTCAAGGCAAAAGCTCAGATGGAGAAAACCTGCCTGCAGCTGGAGGGGGGTCTCAGCCTGCGCTCCCATTACGTGGACACGCTCCTGGTCCTGAGGGACGTCCTGCACTCGAGGAAGAAGGGCGGCGCGTGCCTGGAGGAGCTGCTGGCCCACATGGGGGACACGGCCAGGCAGAAGGCCTCCCTCCGGCGGAGTCAGGTGAAGTCCTGGAGGATCACATGTTGAGACCGAAATGTGGCATTTATCAAATTTAAGCTTTTAAAAAACTATCTCTTTGGCACCTCAACACTATCGCTTTTTAAAATGTAACATTTTGAAGGTTTATAATTTGACATTTTTATCAGTTGCTATGTTGGGATAAGGAAGGTATAGGTGGCTTTTAGAGATAGTGTTGGTCAGAACTGTGAAAGGTTTCTATTGCGTTCTCAATTGTCTCCAATGTTTCAGCTCCGCACACTGACTGGCCAGGGGCCGGTCAGTGTGCGCCAGTTAGGTTGGGAACGTACGTAATCATGCCGATCAACATGTGCCTCTTTTCCTCTGTCCGTTCCTCAGATCTTTGGGAGCTCAGCTGGATCCAAACCCAACCGCTCGGTACTGGTCCTTGGCCACGCCGGGACAGGGAAGACGGCCCTGATCCAGAGCCTGGGCCTCGACTGGTCCACTGGCTCCTTCCCCCAGTTTGACTTCTTCTTCGTGTTGGACGGTAAAGGCCTCGCTCTGACCAAGCCCGCCTTCAGTCTGCCGACCATGCTGCTGGGGGGTCTCTTCCCGGGGAGACCCCTATGCCTGGACCCCCATCAGGTCTTCAGTCGGGTCGCCGCGGCCCCCCAACGCGTCCTCGTTGTTTTCGACGGCTTCCAAGAGGCTTGGCACCTGGAATCTCTGCTGCAGCCTCTCGACAAGAGCCTCGTGGCCGACCTCCAGAAGGACACCAGGAAACAGGCCTTCACCGTGAGGGAGTTATACTCTGCCCTGCTCCAGAGGGCTCTGCTGCCCGGCTGCACCCTGATGATCGCGGCTCGGCCACGGGGAGCCACCGGCAATCTCAGGCGCTGGGCTGACAGTCTCTTTGAGCTCGGCGGATTCAGCCCTACAGAGGCCGACGGAGCTCTGTCCCGGTACTTCAGCGAACCGACCAGCCACAGCAACGCCCTGACCCGGCTACAGGGCAGTCCATATATGTCCAGCCTTTGCTGGAACCCGGCCCTCTTTCGTCTGGTGTGTTTTGTGCTGGAACATTGCGACCATCGCGAGACCCTTCCCGACACTCTCAGCGGACTTTGCCATCGAGCCTTGAGACTAAAGTTGGCGCGGCAGTTTGAGGACAGGAGTAGCCACGATCCGTCGCCGGCGCCCTCGCGGGTCAAGCTCGAGAGCACCGTACCGCGGGGAAGCGGGAGTCTCAAACACGTCAAAGGTTAAGAAAGTCAGACAAAAGAGGCTTACCCGCTCCTGCAACCGAGAGGCCAGGACTACAGGCGACAAAGTGAAAGAGAAGGAGCGAAAGAAGATAAAATCGAACGGCGGGAGAGACGAGGAAGGGCTGTTGGCTGAACTGAGCCGCTTGGCGTGGGAAGGGGTCCGACAGAATGACCTCGTCCTTCCTCCAGGAGGAGGCTCCGCGGCTACAGCGAGGGAGGTCGGCCTGAAGGCTGAACTCTTCCACGCCCTCCATCTAGGGGGGAAGCCGAAGGGAGGCTCACGACAGGGGGAGGGAGGAGGGCAGGCAGGGCAGATGGAGAGTGCAGATGCAGAGGGCCATGCAGGAGGGGAAGGAGGAAGAAGGGGGAGCGAAGAAAGGAAAAACCCCAGACGAAGGACGAAGAGCGATGAGGTTTTTGAGGATGTGAGTGAGGGTAGCCACGTTCTGTCATGGTCGAACCCTTTCCTCCAGAGCTTCCTGGCAGGTCTTCACATATCATCCACAAGGTAAATTGGAAATTAAGAGCTCCAACGATAAAGGAGATTTGTTTGTAGGTTGTTTAAGTTAATCCATTGATATTGCTCCACAAAGACGTCAAAGTGATGGACAACAGAATCTAAACACGTGAAATAATCAACATATCACACAGGGATGTATCTAATCCACACTTATCAAATATCTTGTCCTGAATTATTGTATATGTTAAAGTCAGCTTATAGACTTGAAAGGACTCATAGTTCTATGGGTATGGCCTGAATCCCCACTCTCGCTGTTTTGAATAATATTTTTCTGATGCTTAATACAAACCTTGATAACCCTTAATAACAAAATTAAAAGTAAATTCTCAATGTCAGATGTTCATCCCTTTATTTAAGTGGTTTGTGGCACATTTGCATTATTTGGATAAGGGTAAGATCCCTCTCTCTCTCTCTCTCTCTCTCCCTCTCCCTCTCCCTCTCCCTCTCCCTCTCCCTCTCCCCCTCTCCCTCTCTCTCTCTCTCTCTCCCTCTGTTTTCCTGTCACCTTAGGAAGACGTCTGGACTCCTGAAGACCTTCCCCATGCAGGTCGGCCTGGGGAGGGGTCGGCGACGGACCCACAAGGAGGAACTGGACCTTGTGCAGAGGTTCGCCATCGGGACTCTCTTCCTGCGCGCCGGCGTCTCCCGGGAGTCCCCCTCCAAGCAGTCCGTCCTCGTCAAGCACCTCAAGGGGCACCTGGGCCAGGCTGACCATGGCGCCGCCCACCTGTTGGAGGTGTGCCACTGCATCTACGAGACCGGCATCAGCCGCGCAGACACCCACTGGGGCACGCTGCTCGCCGGGGTCCTCCCAAAGGAAATGAGCTTCCGGGGAGTGAGGATGTGGCCGTCCGATGTGCATGTGGTGGGGAAGGTTCTGGAACTTGTTGGAGGTGGGACGGGAGGGGCGGGGATCTGCCTGGGACTTGAGGACACTGGGATACGGACGTCTGGGATTCTGTCGCTACTGGGGCTCAGCAACATCGCGTCGTACAGGTATGTATACTGTTTCAGCTGGCAGTAAGGGGTCAAGGTTAGGGTTAGGGGTAGTTGCCAGAAAACGTCTGACCCTCTCGTTCTGGCAAACAGTGCCGTTGCGTCGTTAAATGAGACATCTAACCCTTCACTGAGTCATTAAGGATGTTCTGATTATGTGAGGGGTGCAGCTCTCTTTTATCAGCTTGTGAGTCTCTTTTGCTAACTTTGAAAACCCTTCCAACATTAAGGCCATACACCCTCAGAGTTAAGGAATCGAAGGCCCCGTCCACACGAAGCCAATTTCATGGCGAAACCGCAAAGGTCTTGTACGGTTCGGCCTTCCGTCCACACGAAGCCGGCGAAGCCGCTGACCGAAACCGTAAACTTCTGAAACCACCCTCGGAGGTGGTTTCAAATCTACCCGGTTTCGTTTTGGATTCGTGTGGACACCTGAAACCGACTGAAACCGTAAACCATGACGTCATCGGCCCAAACCCTCGACCCTCTAGCCAATGACTGTTAAGCCCGCGGAGCCTCAGAACACACAACAACAAAGATGATGGCCGACTACAGGCTTGTAATCGTTCTGCAGCAGACCATGTCCCTTGTTGGGTTGCTAAGCCATTATTTATTGAGACTGTTGACTGACTGTTTGTTTGTGTTGTTAGTGGTTCGGGGGGCAGCCTTTATGCTCATGCTCGCCTCTTCTCATTTATTTTTCTTCTGGATTTCTGTAGCAGAAGCAGCGCCCCTCATGGGCCTGGCATGTGTACTACAGCGTTTCTACAGATCTACCCGGTTTCGCTTGACTCCGTCTTTACGGAGATACTCCGAAACCGGATAGATCGAAACCGGAACGGTTTTGCCCGTTTCGGCTTCGTGTGAACGGGGCCTAAATGAACGGAAACGAGCGTTAGTAAAAAAAACTGCTACTGCCCTTCTTGCCCGATGTTCAGGGCATGCACCGCGGACGTCATCTCCATGTGGGAGGAGCTGGAAGAAAAGGAGGAGCTTAAACTTAAAGGAGCCATGTCCAAATTCAAGCTGAACACAAAGGCGACCCAGGTGTGTCACGTTGATGACCTAGCACGGCTGGTCAGCATGCACAGGAGGCTGACTGACAGGTAATGTGCCACAATGATCTAAACTGCTTAATTACACACTTTTATTTTTAGTTCTCAGAGGTATTGGAGCAGGGCTCAAACACTCTCACCTACCCATCCCTGTCTACTTCGAGTTCTATAAAAAAATATCTCAAATGGTCTTTACTGATCTCAATCTTAGTTAATGAATCAAGCCGTCCAAGCTTTGATTTGGTGGAAGGGCTTCTGAGTTCTACTATTCTCCGACACATGAAGTGATCATTTCTGTGCTTATGAAGTGAAGGCTGTGCTCTCCTTTAGCTCCAGCCAATCGGATTCGCTCCTGGCGTCCGGGGTTCCGGCAGTGAAGGAACTACACAAGCTGGAGTTTGAGTAAGAAGGCTGTGCAATCAATGAAGCCATGCTTGGGATGCAGAGGTTGTCAGTGCAATGAATCAAATGATGGTGCTAGTAATGATGCTGATGATGAAGGCACTCCTCCCCCCTAAAGGCTCGGTCCAGAGGATTGCACCCTGGCTCTGCCTAAGCTGTGGTCACTCCTGCCCGGCCTCAACAACCTACGCCATCTTGAGTCAGTAAAAGTGTCAACGCATACATTCCCCTTTGTAACTTGCGGCATTGCGGTGCATTGATGTGTGTTTCTTTGCGCTTGTGTAAGAGGATGCTTTGTGTGTTTGTGTTTCTTTGTGTGCTTTATCTTTTGCGGCCGCTCACCGGCAGTCTGGAAAAAAGTGAGGTAGGAGATGAAGGCGCTGAGGCACTGGCTGGGGTCCTGGTTTCCCTCTCCCACCTTGAGATCCTAAAGTACGTCCCTCGACCTGGCCACACGTCCCCAGCGGTCACTCTGGCGTCAGTGATGAGCACTTGTAATTATATCTAAGAGTACACTTGTTCTACAAGGATAACTCTGTGGAAGATCGGTTTTGTGATGCTTGGCGTACACTACACGATTTCACATCCATGTTTGAATGTCCAACATTGAGTTGGTCAATCATTGTGTGTTTGTGTCCCCACGTCTTTTTGCCGGTATTTTTGTTGTTGTTGTTGGCCCAAACAAAAATGGCGGCCGGTGGATGTTCCTTGATATTTATTATGTCAAGCCGGCGGTCTCGCCACCATGTCGTTGCGTCCGTATCTTGCAGCCTAATGTTAAAGCATGTGCACTCGGAATCGAGCGAATCGGACTGTGAGTGGTGATCGGTACAGGTGGAATGAACTGTGACCTTGACCGAACTGAGACCATGTGTTTGTTGTTTTAGTCTATCCCAGAATGGTATTGGAGACCCAGGGATGTATGAGCTGTCTCTGGTCCTGATGAACCCAGCGTCACTGCGTTGTCTCAGGTAGACACACACGCACGCACGCACGCACGCACGCACGCACGCACGCACGCACGCACGCGCGCACGCACGCACGCACGCACGCACGCACGCACGCACGCACGCACGCGCGTGCGCGCGCACACGTGTGCGCGCACACACACATGATCTGTCATCTGATATCTGATGTCTTGTGATGTTCTGCCGTCTGTGTGTTGCTTTGTGTTTTTCTCTCAGTCTGTACAGTAACATCATCTCCGACGTTGGTGCCCACTGGCTGGCCACAGTCCTGCCTCTGATGGTGTCCCTGACTGACCTAGAGTAAGGATCAGCTTTCATTGGACTTCTTGTGAATTATTTTGCTGCATTGACAATGTTACCCTTTATGGCACGCAGAGTATGTCTGTGCACTCTCAGACAAACACATTCCCCTTAAAATGGTGTTATTCCTGTGGCTCATTTATTTTGGAATCTCACCAGGGACCATGTAAGTGTTTTTATATTTGCCACACTCCAAAGCCTTGGTTTAGTATTTTGGCAGCGCGACTCCTCGCCCGCAGTAGCTCTGTTCAATGCTGCGTCACACGCTGGGAGTGCCAGCACCCCACCTTCTGATGTCACATGGACATATGCAAATGTAGAAAAAAGCCTTATTTGGGTATACAGCCGTGCCTGTGAGCTCGCCAGTGCACCTCACAGCAGCCAGAAGACGCAATGATGGATACAGTGTCTGTAATTATTCACTGTTTTGTAATCAGAAGTCTGTGGGTTTCTAGAGAGCTTCTAGAGGTGGGCCACATAAGAATAATCAAAGATCCTGGCATACCAGATGAGAGCCAGGATGTGGATTTACATAAGCCATTTACTATGTCCTGTAGAGACTTTGCCTTAAAGTATAATTTTTAAGGATTTCAACCACACCCAGAATTTGACTTTAAATCACTTTAGGTAGAAGTAATAGGCAAGCAAGTGTTGTGATGTTGTTAGTTTACCTTTAGATTTAGAAGCACACAAGAGGCTTGGGTGTGAGCTTAATCTTTGTGCACACGCGTTAAAAGCCCCTCTCCAGTATTTAAAAGAACCAAAACGTCTAGTTTTGGTTCTAGTCGGCAACTCTGCCTCGTCTGCAACTCTGTTCTTGCAGATGTATTCAATAAAACCATTGGTTATAATTAAAATTAAATGTTTCTAGTGTGAAGTACAACAACCTGACGGACGTCGGGGCCCAGAGCCTTGGAGCCGTCCTGAAGAAGTGTCCCTCCGTGAAAAGCCTGAGGTGAGAATGAACCGATTAATGTGTAGAACGATGGCGTACAATCCGAGTTGTTTCTCTCCCCACCAATGAAGTCATTTGTCTTTGAAGACGACAGGAAGCAATTATTTAAGAGCTTTTGTTTGAGTGTAATTTGTTAAGAGACGCAGAGCTGCCTGTCAGCTATTGGTGAGGGAAGTGCGCTGTGGGAATGTCTGTTTCCCGTTTACTGCGCCTCCCTATGTTGGCTCATTTTAATATTCTTGTTTGCTTCGGCTTGCTTCTCAAAAATTGCCCACCCTACCTTTGATCAATCACCTGGCGTGGCCGTTACATTTGCATGCCCTTATCAAAACCTGAAGGATCGAATGCCCAAAGTTTATATCCTGTTTTTTTTGTTTTTTTTAAAGCCGCCATGATAATACAATTGAGAGCGGCATTAAAATAAACAGGAACACAACATTGAAAGGTGCTTTCTCTCTCCCTCTGTTGTTGTTTTGCCAGGATGTGGAACACGTGTATCTCATTTGCGGTATTTGAACGACTTCAGAAACAGGACAGCAGGATTGTGTGCCATTAGAACACACCAGACATTGAACCGCTTTCGATTTACCTAATGTTTGCTGTCAGCCTGGGGGTTGCAACACAAGATAACCAAAAGTGAACATTTCAAGCATTTGCATGTTTTGCACTGTGAATAGGTCAATGCACTGGCTGTATGTGAATAGAAACAGGTACTATTTGTAAGTGAATAGGTCAATGCACTAGTGTGTGAATGTGAAAAGGTCCAATGGCATGGTACTTTATGGATGCTTTAATATAATAATTAATTAGTGGGCCCCTAACACAGTATTTGAAGGCGTTCCCGAAATTCAGCCGTTGTGCAGAATTACAGACACTGCCAATCGCACATTGAGCTTTCCCAAAACGCGCCATTTCGGTGTCTGTAGCTTTAATACAAATGAGGAGGAGAGAGGCGGGTCAAGGAGGAGGGTGGGGGTGTGGCCCTGAGCAGCTTTTGGCCACGGTACCATGCATAGGTCATTATGTGAATATGTATATGAACTGCATGTATGTGTGAGTGTGTTAGGTCGGTTGCTATAAAACCTACCTGAGTTTGACTTTAGTGTTCGAATTCAAACATTGCTTCCTCGTCTCAACACTGCAGTGTGATAATATAAATACTAAAATGCAATGGTGAGAAATACAGCCAGGGAAATTTCTTAAGGCCCGGTTATATACGGTACAAAGAGCTTGTAAACATAGTGCTTTTAAATACCACAGAGAAGATCACAGTGATCTTACTTTGGTAAGAAGTTAACAGACACTAGTTAACTACGCCTTTCGCTATTTATTCGTTTTTTGTTTTATATTAACCAGCAGCAGCAAACAAGTTTTAATATCTGTGAAACACACTATCATTGAAACAAATAGAAATGGTCAGAACAATTTAATAGCAGCAGTAATTATTAGAATAATACTAAGAGTAATAGTGTGATGTGCAAAGGATTAGGGACAGGCTGCAGGCAGAACATGTTGTGAGCGGTAGATAATAATGACCTTGTTTTATTAAAAGATAGCTGCACCAGTAATAGGAAGCAAGCCAAGCAGACACTTGTAGATAAATCCAACGAGTGTAAACACATGCAGTGACAGCCAACATATAAAATGATATACAGCCAAGAGAAAAGGCTTAAGGTACAGGGATATATGGTATTGATAGCTTGTCAACAGTGTGCAGTAGAATTAATGAAGATAAGATCATCTGAATGGGGGGAAAAAAAGAGATAGACACCATCTCGGCTCCAGATGAGAAGCATGCATTGTAACATGCTTTAGATTGAACTTGGTGACCTTTCAAGATCATGTTCAAAACATAATTAGAAGTGAATAGATTGGTGCACAGACCTCGAAGATCGCTTAATATTTTGGATGAAGACCCTGTCAAAATATACATCCTCATTTGACATACATTGAACTACCTCAAATACGTATTAAAGGACTTGTAGTTACCATATCTAACTATGAAAAACGCGAAAGTAGTTGGCTTCATACAAAGACTACAGCATACAGTTGACCATTTTTGTAGTTGAACTATAGATGACCACATTTGATAGATCACCAATGTTGAAGCTCTGGCTATGAAGTTCTATGCACATTGGTAGTTTCACTGACTGTGTTGAATCTTTTAAATTGGTTTTGTCTGTTACAGTACCGTAAGCTGTCTTACGGTACTGTCTAATTGCAGGCAAAACTGTGGTACGATGTATTTTTTGTATAAAGTGTTGTAGAAATTTGTTGTGTACTTTGCTGTATTTTGACACTTGAATAAATGCAATAAATTATTTTTTACCCATGAGGTTGCCAATATAATTGATTTCAAATTAGTTTTTACAACATCACCTATGCTCTTCGATGTAATGAATGTGTTGTAACCGTCAGTCTTTAAATTAAGCATGGCCACTGGGAATGCATTGATATCAACAACGAGGACAGACAGAAGTGTGCAGCCTTTGCAACCAGTTGCGAATGAAGTACACGTTTGAAAATAAAACTTTATTGATATTCAGATGCATCATTGTTGACATGGGGGGTGAATGAGTGGTTATGCTGTAGAAGTATCATTAGTGTGTACAGGGGGCTGAGGGTGACATGACGTCGATGTGATTCACAATAGCAAACCGGCAAGTGTCATCAAAAGGGTAAAGGCAGGATATGGCAGCAAGTATAAAGTCATGTGGGTATGACTTAAATTTGAATGATAAGGCAGGTTTTTGTGAAAACACGTCAAACCATCAGAATATTTAGATCGTCTAAGATATGGTCCTTCCTAAAAGTGGGCTAGTCATTTTGACTTCCGGCCTCTTGAATTGCATGTGCCATACCACTGCTGCCCTACCCGATTGGCGCCCGCCTAGCAGCCTCATCTTTATAGGTTCCCTGTTGAGCAGCTAAACTTGATCACAGTTGAGTTTTCTTTTGAGTATTGCTCGAAAATAAGTCCTTACCACCGGCTAGTGCTTGCACAACAGGGTCTTGCTTGGTTCCACTTTGATTCCCAACAACAATGAAAATCTGGATGAAATGTTACATGCATGTGCAAAATGGCAAGAACAGAGGATTATTTTGAAAATTTAAAAAATAACTTCTGGTGATAGTTGACTGACTGAGACTTTTACATAAACTCGTCGTTTGCTTAAGGCTTTGGGTTCCAAGCCATGTTTAACCTGAATTGTAACATTGTCTATTCCCCAACTGCCTGGATGCAGATTATATTGCTGTCAAATTGCCCAGTAATAAAGAGATTTGGCTTGACTTGATAAAGGGGACGGGACCAAAGTGCATATGATACTTAGGATGAAACAAACAAACTTGTAATATATTAACAAAAACATGCAAAAGAATGTGATTCAACGACGTCTTATCCACACAAAACCACAGGACAATGTGGGAAGGCACAACCCACATTGAATCGATTTAGTGTAGAATACGTCTAAAAATCACTGTTTAAACGAAACCAAAACAATAAATTGAACATTCAAGAAAAAGATTTTCCACTTAAATCCCCACTGAAATCTGTCTGGCACTTAACAATTATTATGAAACTGATGTAAAATCCGTTGCTGTGACTTCTATTTTCCAGAAACCCCCTTCAGAAGCTATAAATAGCACAACACAAGACAACATGAATGAAAACATATGTTTTGGGTATCCATTGGCACATTTCAAACCATTCCCTTTCACATATCCCGTAACATCTGATGCGTGTACCTTGCTATCAAATAAGGTCCAAACTGGCCACTGCAGCTCACAGGTCCCAGGTCAGAGAGGGAGCCTGCTGTGTTGGGCCACACTGTAACATATTGAATATAGAACTTTGCTAATCCCCCGCATTTGCTTTAGTTTACAAAACTAGGGCTTCTCCACGTTGAGTCTATATAATCTCCCTGGTTAGTAAGCAGTTGGGTCATACGCAGTGGTTTCGGTCGGTCACTGCTGGTCGCCAGCACACAGCAAAGTCCTCAGTCTTAACTCAGTGTCCGTCATCTGGTGGGTGATTCTTTACCCAACCCATGCGTCCAGGGGAGACAACCTGCATGGACCAAAGCAAACGACTGTTAGGATGATATCATTAAAACAACTTCCTCATTAAATGACATACATTATGCAAACCACAGAACTTGTTGCAGGCCAGAGATGAAGAACCTATTTTGTGATTCATATTTCCTAATTCCAAGCCATCTCCCAACATAATAGACTGCACTTATGCGTGTAAATATGTCATGAGAAACACTAGTGAAGTTTACCTTTTCAATCACATTGTTCCCGTCTCTGATTCTGGCGTGTTCCGTCCCATAACCAGCCCTCCCCAATTCACTCCAGGTAACCATGATCGAACACGTCCAGTTCTGTGTCCGTGTCGTAGGGCACAGAGGCGGGATCGGATAGCACCCCTAGATCCACCAGCGCCTGGTCCATGTCCTCGGGCAGAAAAACTATGCCGACGTTCAGCACGATGTACTCCATCAGGAAGGCATAGTAGAGGATCAGGACGTTCACAAAAAACAGGCCCAGATAAAACATATATGGAAGTTCCTCGAACAGCGATTCCACCGCATCCAGACGAGCGTAGATTTGTTGGGTCATAGAAAATATAGAAATCCACGACCTGGATGCATGCGTTTTCGTGCAGAATCGACAGGGTTTAGGTATCCATTTCAGTCTAGAATAAACCCAGCCTCCCGTCTCCTAAGAAGTTTTGCCTAATGGGCCTGATCCAAAATGCACTGCTTGTATCTGTAACGTTACGTACCACGTCCACACGAACAGGTTAAGAAGTGTTGTAGCATGAAATACCCGACTATCATCGCTATTAATATTCAACGGTTATGGTACCAGTTCGCTGCGGTCTTGGTGTTGATTTCGTGTCTTGGGGTTGCAGAATTCGCAGCTTTCCAGGTTGCTGGGTCTAAACACAATGCCGAGAAACGTTAGGAAGAAGTACGGATAATTCGTCAAAGTATTCCGAGTCAGACCCCACATAAACTCGCACCTGTGCGATTATTTTAGACGATGTGTGAACAACCGAACGACGTTCAGGACGGCCTGTATTTTTTGCGAAGTGCATCAAAACATTGCCCCCCCCCCACGAGTCAGGTCTCGTTGCAGGCTGTAGGACATGGACATCCAACGTCCAAGTGCTGTCACGTGACGACAAGATGGCGGACGCGGTGAGAGTCCTTAGCTGTGTCCCTATTCCTCTACGAATAGTAAAATCTCCTATCCTTCACTTAACCTTTGTGGAAAACGTCATCGGGTCAAGGAGAGATGAAAATGTGCTTCCTTTCAAACATAGGAAAAGACAGCGCTGTTTAAAATGAATTCGACTCCACTTTTCCTAACCGACGTCATTGCGCGACGGGGAGTATTGCGGACCTCTAGCGTTTCTATGGTGGAACTACAGTTTTCCGAAGTTGGTCTACAACAGGGGTACTCAAAGTTTTGACAGCTGACTGAGGGCCAATTTAGGAACCCAAAATTTGACTGAGGGCCGCCAAAGGATAAAAAATGTAGGCGGGTAACGCCGTCAGCATCCCAGTGGTGAAAAAAAACATTGCACCGTGGACCTCTGGGAGCGAGGTCATTGTTACGGTTGTGTTAATATTGGAATTCATAGCACATCTGCTTCAGAATAACTATACCCTTCAGTATGAAGATTCTCCAACAAAGTGGAGCACCACCACTTCCTGAGATGTGTTATGTCATGCTGTGGAAGATAACAGTATATCAGTCAGAATTAACTTCCAAAGACTGCAATGAGAGTAGACTGTTTGTACTCGACTACATCATAATTTTGCATTAACTTTAGCCATTTCATTTTCGTATATATTCCTTTATATATATTTGTATGTATCTAGTATACTATTGGAAATTTGAAATAAGTTGCATGTAATTATAACTAATATTTAAAGTGTCTGCTATCGTGGATAAATACGTTTAAGGCTTAAGGCAGTGGCGTCCCTATGCTGTTTTATTCGGGGATAAAGCCTTGGATGTTATTTAATTAGCCCCGAATATGATCTTTGGGAAAAAAATAATATAATAAAAATAGAAATATTCATAAACATTTATAAGAAGCCAAGTCTAGATAGAAATAGTCCTTCTGGCAAGAGAATAAACAACAACCTGTTTACCACCTCAAGTGTATTAACCTATCCCATCCCCAGTCAGATCGAAACGAAAAAATCTCTATTAAGTTAATCTTTGGTGTGTGTCTATTTGGTGTGTTTATCTTTATGGTGTGTATCTATATGGTGTGTATCTATGGTGTGTGCGTATCTATATGGTGTATACCTATGGTGTGTGCGTGTATATATATATATGGTTTGTATCTGTCGTTTGTGTGTGCATATGGTTTGTATCTATATGTTGTGTGTATCAATATTGTGTGTGAATCTATATGTGTGTATCTGTGGTGTGTGCATATGGCGTGAATCTATATGGTGTATTGTGTGTGTCTGTATGGTGTTTGTCTGTATGGTGTGTGTGTGTGTGTGTGTGTGTGTGTGTGTGTGTGTGTGTGTGTGTGTGTGTGTGTGTGTGTGTGTGTGTGTGTGTGTGTGTGTGTGTGTGTGTGTTAACGTGTGTGGTGGTAGGCGATGACTCCAGTTTAACCAGTGAGTTTCTCTGGTCTCTTTGATGAAAGCTTCCTTCTCACACACACACACACACACACACTCGCGCACACAGTAAGGTGAATTGAATGAAGACTTTTTTCGTTTTGAAGTTTGAATCTAAATCAGTCAAATCAGACTCATCCCTTTAATTAAAATGAGGGAGGTCATTTAAGATCAAACACAGAGCTGAAATAGCCTCACACTGTTACCAAGACGTCCACAGGGTGCCGAACCTGCCAGGTGTTTTTCTTAATTAGTTAATTGGTTGCATCTGGTGCGTTTCACTTAAAAGAGAACCAGACACTACATTTGTTTGTGTACTGTTTGGAGGTCTGTTGTGACTTATTTAACATCTCTTCCAGTTTCACAGGTTAAAGACTTTTTGAAGTAAAGAGGAGCATCTCATCTGAACCTGATGTGAGTAGACGTGACTTGTATGTTGAATATAAATCACTGATAATTTGTGAAGGAAATCGGGGATTGTGGTGGTTTACCTCTCGTTTGAAATTTGGACCATGAGTAAACTGTTCCTTCCTTCAAAGGTCTATCATGGATATTTAACTGCAGTTCTGTGAGTATCCCAACTTAACCATGAAGCATAACTGCAAACTGTAAGTCATTAATTTCTCATTACTCTTGGGCACATTGATGTATTTTGACTTCCTGGTGAGTTAACCTGTTAAGGATGTTTTATTGGTTCATGGGTTACTTAGGTGTTTGGTTTATGTTGGTTTTAATGATTTGTTAAAATGGTTACAGGCTCAAAGTTATTGTTGTAAGATGGAGTAATGGGTTTGGTTCTGATATTTTTAGTCTTCTTTCATTCTACTCTCCTGAGCTCTGCATCTTCATCACATGAGTGTTGCTCTACTGTGAGGGTGTGGTCTGAGTGAGCAGAGGTGCATACTGGGATACAGAGCTGTCTCGAGTCTACAGGTCTGTAGACACGCCCCCTCAGGGGAAACCGAGTGTTTGAGAAACTGTCGTGTCGTCAGTTACATGGACTGGAATGTTCTTAAAGATGGAGACAGGGATTCAGAAGGAGAAACACCAGGGGGAGATGAGGGGGCTCCTCCTCTCAACGACTAAAACACAACGTCAGTCTGACGCAGAGAACCATGGAACACATTCAACAGTCCCCTCCAGGCATCGTGACTCCTCAGGAACAGTTTCATTTCCAAGAAGGTCTTATTTGGGGCCATCCCCATATGGATCCTGCTCCTCAAGAGCCACCCCCCTCCACTGTGTCGTCTTCTGAACAGATGACCTCCTTCCTGTCCTCAGGCTCACTAAAGCTGCACTGTTTGCATCTGTGAAGGCCCCTCAATCAGGAAACCACTGGACTTCAAAGACATGACTTCAGAGATGTTGAATCAACCTGGGACACATTCTGGAGACGCCAAGCATAATCCATCACCAATGTGGGACGCCACTGAAGAATGTTGTACATAATTTACGTCTCTGGAGACATTGGTTGTTCTGTTCTGGGTGCCCTGGCAGGAGAGCTGGGGGGGGGGGGGGGGGGGGGGGGGGGGGGGGGGGGGGGGGGGGGGGGGGGGGGGGGGGGGGGGGGGGGGGGGTTGTGTTTGGGTTTGGGTTTGACATGAGATGGAAGATTTTTGAGCATCTCTAGGGTTCTACTGTGAGTGTGTGTGTGTATGTGTGTGTCTCTCTCACTCACACCTGGTATGGGGTTCTACGTGCCTGTCCTGGGTCCTATGTGTGTGTCCGGCTTGCTTTAACAGTGATAATGTTCATACGGGGGTCTGTAGGATTGGCTTGGGATATTGGAATGGTCAAATAAATCATACCTGATGGTCGGCCACACGTTTACTTAAGGGCCTCCAGTAGACATGAAGAGCCTTGAGCGATGCTCCGGAGCGAGATCCAACACACTGGGCAGGAAGGAGTGTCCAACTCAAGTGTAAAAGGATGCAAGCGGCGTGTTCAGATCAGTGACTTCAAACTAGGACTACACCAATCAGGATCAATGGAGGATGGACACCTAAAGGCATTCCACAAGGAGAGTCTGACGTTGGAAAGGGACCTCAATGGATGTTCAAGATGACCTTCAGACCTGTAATGAGACGGCTCTTCCTACCTGGCTGGATTGATGGAGAGCCCTGTGGATCTTGTCTTGCTCTCAGTTGCACGTCTTCTCAGGCTGAACTGTAATTGTTTCGGACAGGACTAGCTGAACGATTGGTTCCCTTAAATCAGAACCAATCCGGGAACCCCAGCTAGTGCGCTCTTCGAGCTGAAGTTGAGGCGGTAAGGAAACCTTCACTAGGGCTTCAAGGTGTAAAGAGGAGAATGTTTCAAAGTGTTCCACGGTACTCTGATGAAGACCGTTGTTGTGTTCCACTGGCTGCGAGGGAGAACCCACACATCTTCCTCTTGGCCTTTCTCCTCTGAGAATCCTGGCGCCATCTTGAAGGATATTCCAGCTCATGTAACTGATGTCACGACAGATTCTCAAACACTTGGTTTCTCCTGAGGGGCGCGTCTATGGAACTGAAGACTTCAGACAGCACTGTATCCCAGCATGCACCTCTGCTCACTAAGACCACACCCCCATGAGTAGGATGCAACACTCTAGTGATGGAGATGTAGAGTTTTATAAGTAACAAGGGAGCAGACTAAGGTGATTAGAACACTATGTAATGTGAAGTCTGTAAATCTTTAAGCCATGAAGATGGTTGGATAGTTCAGGAATTGGGCTTCTTTTTATTATGGGCAGTGTTGGCTGGCATGATTTGCTGTTGGTGATGAGGCGGTCAGGGTGACGTTGCAGGGCTATAGTCAGCTCTCTGTGAGCTCAACGTTTAGATTTGCTCTGTATGGTTTGTACCCTGAATAATCTAGATAATTGTAAAATGTAGACACGGTTTTGTATTGAATGATTCCTGGATTTTAGGTTTAAGGTTGTTGTGGGACGTACATGGTAGTTTGGTTCTTCGTATGGTTTTGAGTGATATAACTTGTACACACTGGGTGCATAATAATGTAAAGGTACACTGAATTGTATTAATGACCAACAGCAACAAACAGATCTCCTCAAGGTAAGTCTGTTGGCTGTGTTTTAATGAAGACCATCGCTTGACTTCAGGATCTTCCTCCGTTCAGCTCAAGGTGAGGTGCTGGTTCTGTTTTTTCTTTGGTTGGTTCCGGCCGGAATGTTCGTATTCCAGTCGGACGGTTTGTGCTTCCCGCCGTGGAAGGTTCTGAGTGCGGTCACTTGATTAATAATGGTTAGCATAGAACGTTGTAGTCGGTTTCCATTGGGAATTGTTGCCCCCTATCTTAAACAACTAAAGTTTGATATTAAATACATACTGAGGCGTACGTCGTACAATATGTTGATAATTTCCGATGGTTGCGCCGTACTTTTAACCACGACGACGTTGCGGGACTCTCACTGCGTACAAAACAGCGTTCTACTTGCGGGCCCATTTTTGACATCGGCAGGCTGAAAATCATTTCAAGGTGGAAGATAATTTGACATTTCTTCAACGGAACCCAGCACCTGAATATGGCTGAGTATATTTTATTTAATATCGATACTGCTTAGTGTTCTTTGTTACTTCAGCTTTTGTACGTTCTAAATATCTGCTGTCATTAATTGCCACAGAAGTTAAACCCTACCCAATGGAATGACGTTAAACAACGACTTTGGTGCAGTGTTACCAACTGGATAATATCAAAGCTCAAAATAATGGCCGTCATTCCCACATGTTACAGTAGAAGATACTCTAGAACTGTACAAGGTTAAAAAGGTAACATGTAGTTTGTCCCAAGGTGTCTGCCTCCTCACCCAGAGCCAGACCTCCACCTCCTCACCCAGAGCCAGACCTCCACCTCCTCACCCAGAGCCTGACCTCCACCTCCTCACCCAGAGCCAGACCTCCACCTCCTGTCAGAAGTCCTCCAGAACAGGTCAGTGCTCTGGTGTGTGAGTAGAGTCTTCTCAGGTCAGTTTCAATGCATGGCCTGAACCACTTCTTTAAACTTGTGGACTGCTCTGTCTTCATTCCCAAAAACAGGATGCTCATGTCTGGTCTCAAGTCTTTTCTGGCCTTGAGTTATAAAATAATAGTTCAATTAATTGTAACTCGGTTTCGGATGAGTCAAATAAGTTTATAGTTGGGCAAATGCTGATATAATCCTGCTGCTGTAGCTGAAAGGCGAGGCTGAGAGTCTGGGGACCGGAGGCTTGTGGTGCCAGGATGGACCGGAGACTGAGGCTGGAGACCAGGGGCCTGCAGCACCGGACCAGAGGGTAACCATCACCAAGCTCATCTGAAACACTTAAATCCACGGTAGTTTAGGTCTGGTTTTGATCATCTTATGACTTTAAATCTGTGCCAAGCTGTGAGTTAATTCATACGGGGGTTAACCAACTACCGCTGTGTTTTCTTACTAGAACGTGTTTCTGGAGCGGAGGCGAGCTGGTAGGGGAGCCGTGAATCTGGAGGATGACATCACTCTACCAACAAGGATTGTAAGTTTGTATTAACCAAACAAACTGGAAATAAAGGGCTTAAAAATAAGACAAACTACATGTTTGTTACCAGACTTTAGGGCCAGACTCGCCCTGTTTGTTCCAGACCACGACTCGGGCTGAGGAGAGCTGATAGAGGAGCCAAGACTCTGGAGGACGACATCACTCCACCAACCAGGATCCTTGTAAGTTTGCTGTCCTGGGTCCTTAAAATAAACAGAGTAGACTTGTTGCACGCAGGATTAGTTTGTCCAGTACAAGTTACGGCATACTATTGTGGTTGTTTACCAGACAAACTACTGCTGCTACTTTGTTGCGCGCCATTAGAGCCCAACTACTCCTGTGTTTGTGACCTTACATTAGAGACAAACTACTACTGTGTTTGTTACCTGATATTAGAGCAAACTACTCCTGTGTTTGTTACCTTGCATTAGAGCCCAACTACTCCTGTGTTTGTTACCTTACATTGGAGACAAATTACGTTTGTAACCAGACCAGGAATCTGGAGGACTGATGGAGAAGCCATACATCTGGAAGGCAAATCCTGAGGACCACCAGGACTCTACCATCAAGGATTCCTCATAAATGTGCAGTATCTGGACATAGTGGACTAGGTAGGGGGTTGGGGGTTCAACTCTCAAACCAATGGTGCCGGGTTCAAGTCCTCAGAATAGTGATGCGTCCTTGAGCAAGGCGCCCTAAAGCCTGCCTGCTCCTTAATGACTTATCTTTGGTTCAGATAATGTTGCATCTTTTGAATATTGAACCTAATCCATGTCCTTGTTTGGTCCGGGCAGACACACCTGAGCTGAACCTCACCTGATCCTGTTTGGTCGGGGGTAGACACACCTGAGCTAAACCCGCCCTGATCCTGACATCCTGCTGGTCCCGTCTCCTCAGTTCATCTGAGCCTCGTCCTCCAGAAGACCTGCTGAGCTCAGCAGTCTGAGGCTGATGGATCAATGACCTCCAGTGGGAGTGTTCTTCTTGACCCCACATGTAACCGTGTGCTTCCACACGCCTTTCCCTCACGTCTGTCACTAACCTCACTACTTCACTACTCTCTACTGCTTCCTCTTTTCTTCCTTCTCTGTGGTTCGAACCTTTACACGGAAGGCGCGTCTTCCTGCCCTCAGAGGGTTTAGCGTTAGGGTTGAGTGTCAGGGTTTAGAGTCAGGGACAGAGCTGGTCAGGGAGGACTGCTTTTACAAAAACCTCTTCACTTGCTTTCGGAATGGTGGTGACATTTTGAAAAGATTCATTTGGGAAAATGTTTTCCTCTGCTTTCCTTTACAAAATTGTATCAAACTTATGTCAAGTGTTTTTGTTTATATATTAAAATCCCACATTCACTTCTACATGTTTGTAACGGTTCATTTAATTGTCCTTTAACTTGGTTAATGTCAAGCTAAACTCCCGCAATACATTTAATATACATGATTATTATTCTGCAATGTTCACATAATCCATTTTGTAAAAATATGAAACCTCCATATTACTACTAAATTCAGGCCTATTAATGTATTTAACAATGTACATACTGCCCCGCAGGCCATTCTCTGCTACTACGACACGTTCAATCCACCAACCCGTCTCACATCAATGTACTATAGCTACGTTGGTTCAAACGGAAAATGTAGTTTGGTGTGAGACTGTTGTCCAGCAGAGGGAGCTGTTATACACCTTAATTATACAGAAATGTCTGTATTTACATTTTAAAATGTTCATGGGCTGGTCTAGTTTGTCTGCAAATAACTCTGCCTCCAGCAACAGGATTGGTTGAAACATATGAAGTGAAGGAAATAAAAGCCCAGTTCACCAGATCTGAGGTCAGCTGCGGTCAGATTTTGGATCATGAATGTATTGAGCTCGGAGGAGCTCAATACATTGAGGAGGAGCACGGCAGGACGCGTGTTTACCTGGTCGATTAGTCCCTGAACGCAGACCCTGAACCCAGACATCCCAAAATATTTATAATTATTTATAGCCTAGTCTAGATAGTCCTTCTGGCAAGAGAATAAACAGTTTAAAAACATAACCTTTTTACCACCTCAAGTGAATTAACCTATCCTATCCCCAGTCAGATGTGTGTGTAAAGTCTGTCTCACTTGTATTAATTTTACTCTGAAATAACTGGAATGGAACTTTAGGCATTATGAAAATATGTTCATGCAAAATAAAGCATCATTTTGGCATTTTCATTCAACACATAACCGGTGTTTTCAGAAATCTCCACTTTGGCCGGAGTTTTTAGAAATTATAGTTTTCTGTGATAAAAACGGCGTTCCCTTCGTGTAAACGGGGCATGAGTGGAGAGAGAGGAGAGGGATCACAGGTGAAGGTGGTTGGGTTAATTAGGGGAGATCAGGGTGGCAGGCAGGTGAATGGGAAAACCAGGGGCGGACCATGACAGACCCTAATTGACCATTACTGAAACGACTTTGAAATAACGAAATGGTAAACCATTGGTCATCTGTGTTTTGAAACAATCCTCCCCATACCCTACCTCTAAATATAGCCTACCAAACATTAGGTTGTGATGCCCTTGACTGCCATACAATTTTAAGACATAAAATAATTCAAACCATGAAACAGCCACACGATCTTGAACAAACAAATATAAAGATTTCAACAAGGCAGGTAAAGCCAACGTGTTGATAATAACTAGATATACATAACGTAGGCCTAATTACCTGTCATTTTTGTCCTGTCATTAAATTTGCTATTTCAATAGGATCAAAAGATCCCGCAAAGCACTTCCTGGACGGGTCTCTGGAGACTATGAATCGTATAGGTTTACATCGTTGACGAAAGAGAAAGTAAGGCCTATACAATGGACGGTGGCGGAGATGAAATATCAGGTGTGTCTACAAAACGAGAAGGATATGATAATAGTTACATTTGGTGTTTCGGCGATTTACATTACTTAAGTCATGTAAGTGGAGCGTCCCCAAAGTTTTCAAGACCGCTATAGAAGCGTAACGGAGATAAGAACACGCAGCGCGTGGCGCCTATCCATTTGGCGATTCGGCGACTTGCATTACTTTAAGTTACAAGAGAGTGGCTACAAGAGAGGCGGTGTGGCGAAACTAACTGGCGCGGGTTTATAATGAATATAAACCAGCGCCGCTTGTTGTTTGACAATGTTAATCGTTTCTTAAAGGCACCCAGTGCAACTTTATGTAAACATTCAATGAAAAATAAACATTCAATTTCTAGTCTTTTTTACACGTAGTAAGTTTCAATAACTCCATACCATTACATATCGACATTCAAGGAGCAAAGATGAGACGTCGCTGTGTGGTGAGAACTGATAGAAAATCGTAAACAACAACAATCGCCGGTGGGGAGAAGCCATTTTTCCATTGACTGGAAGCCTGCTTTATTTATTGTAGGTTACAAAAAATAAAGAAAATGGCGGCATTGTTGTTATCGATTTTCTATCAGTTCTCACCACTCAACGACGTCTCATCTTTGCTGCTTGAATGTCGGTATGTAATGGTATGGAGTTATTGAAACTTACTACGTGTAAAAAAGACTAGAAATTGAATGTTTATTTTTAAGCCTCGAAAGTTGCACTGGGTGCCTTTAACAGATGAACGGATAGCGGAGGCTTGTCTCAGAGGGTAAGCTTACAATCAAAGTTACAAGTTATAAATGTAGATACGTTAAAATTCCATGCTCATAATTCAACTGCTAATATAATTCTACGGTTCTGGTAACCCAGAACAGTGTTGTCCTTTACACATAATTAGTAATAAACGTAGGATCAGATGTCTGTGAGGTTTTAAGAATTAATAAGCAGTGTGATCATAGCTAATGGTTCTGTGTTGAGGCGACGGATAACCCCCAGCATGTCTTAGGGTCATGGAGGAGGAGCTGAGGGAGGGCCACCTGGACGTCGAGGCTCCGGCGCTGCCACCGGGCCCCGAGCCGCAGAGTGAGGCGGAGAGAGATTTGATGGATGAGTTGGGCCGAAGGGTTCGCCAACAGAGCTCCATTCTCAAAGGCAACCAAGAGTTACAAGAGTATGTTATTTACATTGGCTCGTTCTTTTTCATAATTTTCAGTGCACTTCAAACCAGCACTTTTCTTGCATCCAAATTCATCTCGAAATCATGCATTCCATAATCCATTTATAATGCCTGCGATTTCTGTTTTCCTCTCTCAAAGCTCCATCGATGGGGTGATTCGAATGCCAGGTTCAATGATGGACAAGTTCTCACAGCTGGCAGGCAAAGTGTTTAAGAATGGAGTGACCTGGGATAAAATCATATTGCTGTTCTATGTTGCCGGAAGGATGGCAATAAAGGTGTGTGTTAGTGTGTGTGCAAACAACACTGATCAACACTATACACAAACCAAAAAACCAACACAAATCAGCCCACAACCACCCAAACTATATGGTTCACAATTATTTAAGTGTGTGTGTGTGTGTGTGTGTGTGTGTGTGTGTGTGTGTGTGTGTGTGTGTGTGTGTGTGTGTGTGTGTGTGTGTGTGTGTGTGTGTGTGTGTGTGTGTGTGGCTTCCAGGTGATGGAAGATAATCTGCCTCTACTGGTGATTGAGATCTTCAAGATAGCGTTGAATTACTTCAAGGAGAAACTACTGGGCTGGGTCGGTAGCCATGGAGGATGGGTAGGTTACTACTGGGCTGGGTCGGTAGCCATGGAGGATGGGTAGGCTAAGCCTTTCCCACACACTGGAGTCTTACTTTAGTCTGACCTTAGATGCAGAACACTACAGCAAAGTTACACTGGTGGAATAAGAAACAGGACGGATATTTGTGCAGAATTAAGTCTGTACACAAGACTTAATTAAACTAAATTAACTTCCAATTTACTTTGCAGATTTAGATTATCAATACAAAATATAAATCAATTTACACATCATGATAAATTATTGCAGGTTATTAGCTAATTACAAGCTATCCCTATTTATATTCCAGGGATTACATACGATTCTTAAATGGGCCATTCTTAATAAGTACTTACTTTTGGTACCCTAACCCTTATTTCTAACACTTATGTGCTATTAAATAAGTACAGGACTTTTGCTTGATCAGTTTGTTTACACTAATTGCTACTTTCACTTCATTAAGAGATCTGAGTACTCCTACCAATGGTTTAATTTCACTCCCTCAATGTGAAGTTGTTCAATTAAAAATAGCAATTCACCTGAAATCACAATTATGTACTTTAATTGTGAATCGTTCTTTTCCACTTCTCTTACATCATAGCTAACATATGGCTCATATTAAATTCTGGCTTAACATAATTCTCTCTCTCTCTCTCTCTCTCTCTCTCTGTGTGTGTGCCCCCTTCTCTCTCTCTCTCTCTGTGTGTGCCCCCTTCTCTCTCTCTCTCTCTCTCTCTCTCTCTCTCTCTCTCTCTCTCTGTGTGTGTGCCCCCTTCTCTCTCTCTCTCTCATATCAACAGAGCAACAGTCTGTCAGAGCTAAGTGGCCGTATGCAGGGCATGCCACTCACCACCAAGCAGACACTCATCATCATCGCCGGCCTGGCCTTCCTAAGCATCGTCGCCTGGAAGCGGACACGGAGGGCCTGAAGCCAGGGCCACGGAGGGCCTGAAGCCAGGGCCACGGAGGGCCTGAGGCCAGGGCCACGGAGGGCCTGAGGCCAGGGCCACGGAGGGCCTGAGGCCAGGGCCGCTTCCAGCCATTTGGGTGATTGCTTAGTGGTAGTTATGACTCCATTTCACCTACAGATTTTGATCTTACTCTCATTTTGACAGAGAAATCGGTTATACCAGCCTGTTATCAGTATCAGTCACATTCAGTTACTCAGTGGTGTATTGTAAGGATAGGTTTCTTCAGATTGCAAAATTATTTTTACAAACAGATTTTTTTATATTTGTATTTGACATAGGGCAAAGAAAATAATGCGTGCTCCGCAAAAATAAATAGCCTAACTAAATAAGCGGGCCTCGTCCATGCAGTATACGCTCTGGCTCGGCTGCATGTCTGACACGGCAGAAGTCGAAGAGCTCGTCCCTCGTTGCGGATCATCGTCCGTTATCTGGAAATATTTCGGATTTAGGGCAAGCGATTTGAACCAGCATCAAACAATCTTCAAAGTGTGCCGTAGAGCTGTGTCAGCGCCGCAAGGCAACACCACTAATTAATTCAGCCACCTGAACACACACCACAAAATAGACTGACGAAGGCATGAATGCTATAAAAGTGTTGCATCGGCTGCTAACACGAGTTGTCCCACATCTAGCCAGACGTCCATAAATCGAGCCTGTACAGCAAGACACCGTGTCCATCAGGTCACAAAGACACACCGAAATCGCCAATGCAATCACATTCCATTTGGCCAAAGATATGTGTCCAATAAACACCGTCAGGAATGAAGTCTTCAAGAAAATGGTAAACATACTGGACAATAGGTATGTTATCCCCTCGCGCAATTATTTTTTCAAAGTGGCGTATTCAAAACGTCAGGGACAATGCCTTTTGTTCTGGTGCATTCTCTGGTGGCATATTTATTTTAGTAATCCTATTTATTTCAACGCCTTATTTACAAGTTTAACAAATCTTTTACAATTTAAACATTGTCAAATCTGTGCCCTGTTGATTTTAAGTTGGTGATATCTATGCAAAGATTTGTACATTAGCAGGAATGTAGCACAATGGTTCACGGTTGTTAAAGCAGTGTTATGTTAACGTGATCGTTCAATAAAAATATTTGTCAATCAAATGAATAATCGTGGTAAATAATCGGGATATCAGTATTGATCAAAATAATTGTGATAATCATGTTGGCCATAATCCCGCACCTCTAATATTTCTTTCTTTCTTTATTTCAAGGGTAGCCCCTTGAGATGTATCATCTCATTTTCGAGGGGGTCCTTACAATAATGACAAATAATACAATGAAAGTAAAAAGTAAGTTATAAACATAAATTCAAACACATAAGCACAAGGACAAACGCACGCACACTCACACACCCACACTCACACACCCACACACACACACGCACACTCACACACCCACACACACACACACACACACACACACTCACACACCCACACACACACACCCACACACACACACACAAACACACACACACACACACACACACACACACACACACACACACACACACACACACACACACAATCACACACCCACACACACTCCAACAATGCTCCCTATAGCTACCCCCCCCCCTTCCCACCCCCTACCAGCCAGTATTACACAGAGTACAATCAAATATATTAATATACATTACATACAATAAATACATTTTCTTGCATGCACAAGTAGAATATACAGTACATATTTCAACCCAGATACACACATGTAAATAGTATAGTGGACAAAAGGAAAGCAGGTATGAGTAGAATGAGTCCTAGAGAGAAAAGGTAAGATAGATCAGAAACAAGAGCAGGATGTTTTATAATGCAAAACTAAAGATGATTTGAAGATATGGAAAGAAGTAATAGACCTAAGTGAGGAGGGAAGGTTGTTCCAATCTGATGGAGCTTTGAATTTGAATGCCCGACGACCAATTTCTTTCCTGATTCTAGGTTTAACTAGAAACAGGTGGTCCATGTGCCGTAGGCTGTATTGAGAAGTTAGAGGGATTAAGAGTTGTTTCAAATATGAAGGGAAATTGAGATGGATGCATTTGATTGTAAGTATTGACCAATGGAATTTATTGTCAATATGACATGTGACAATAAATAAATCATCTTTAATCTTGAATCTTATTTGGTAAAATCTTGCGTTATTAATGCATGTTATTTATGTTGTCATAGGTTGTGCAGTAATGTAAATTGTTAATACGTTTGCTTTCCATTGCACATAATAAAGTGCAATAAATAGGTCCATAGTCCCTGCAGCCACCATTAGCTAGCGTAGCGACCAATGGAGCTACAACATGTCTATGGAAGACGTTCGGTTGAAGGACATATAATGGGAAATAAATATATTTTCCGTTTGGTGGTAGGGGGCTGTTTTCATGAACCTCTGGGGTGGGTCGAGAAGCCAGGGTTCCATCTGATAAGGCACGGCGTTTACCCCCCCTTATGACATCCAGAGGAGGTTCATCGATGGATTGCAATATGGCTTAAACAAAAACTATATTTGTATTGGGGGGCACAGCTGTTCTCAGCATCCTTGAGGCCTGTCTGCCACAGTATAAGAAGTCCTTGCTTTTGTCAGTGGATTGGACTTCTCCTCGCGGAGCTCCCGGAGATGCAGGGGGACTTCCCATCTGGGGACCTTTCCTTGCGGAGCTCTTGGAGAGACGCAGGGCGATCCCACCACTGACAATCTCCCAAAACCTGAAAAGGACAGGACAGACTGGATCCATTTTTTGAAGGGCAGAGTCCCGGCTACAGTTAGCTCATTGTATGTGTGTGATACTTCACGTCTGGATTCGCATCTTTGTTGAAGCTTATACATGCAATTCTGTACGAAAAGCCACCAAAGGGGGATGTAATTGCTGCCTTAGTTCCCGCTTCGATAATGAGGCGGTCTGAGTCAGATGTATAGGCAGCCCCAGGTAAATAAAATATTAAACTCGAAGTACAACAATTTAAACACAACACATGAAAGATTTGGGTAGTGACCTTTTAATGAACACCTCACAGGTTACAGAATTTATAGAATGTAGAGAACATAATAGAATTGAAAGGGAACTCCGCCCATATCCCCAGCACCACTAGACAAAGCATCTGTATGCTATGAACCAGTCAGTCGTTACAGGTTTAGATATAAGACCTCCTTTGGTCAATATTGGCTTCATTAACATTGGTCTTTCTACTATGCAAACATGCCATGATTTTTGCCCCACAGCTGAGCGTCGAACGAACTTCCTTGTTTCAAAGGGAAACACATCCTGGCTAGTGGACATGGGACATGCCTTGTTCTCTGGATACATCCTGTCTACAATTGCAATCACCTGACCATGTAGCAACCGCATTGTGAAATATCAACAATTCAGATAGAATTCCATAAATGCATATTTTTGCATATTATGCAAGACGTACGGCTGTTCTACGCCGTTCTCTCCAGTTCACTTGCGTTCCCATTTAAACTATGAATGCTTCTGTTCTCAGGCCACCTGGTTAAGGGCTTGGGCCGCGTAATCAAGTTACGACATGGATAACAGCACTGAGCTCTGGAACAATAGCAAAACCATGGACTTTGACAACAACAACATCTAACAAACTCATGAGGCAAAGGAACGTTTGAAGGAGGTCATGCTCACGGGTGCCTGGAGGTGGAGGTGGAGGTTATTTTCCTGAGATCAAATCCGTGGACTCTGGGCAGTCAACACGAATGGAGCAGTGTCTGACGGAGGAGGTGAAGGAAGTGGCAGAGATTACAGCGAAGGGAGGAGTGAAGGCAGAGGGGTGTGTCTCGGTGGAGCAATGGGGGACAATAGAAATCCCTGCAAGTTAGACGTTCCCCAGCCCTCAATGGTTTATCAGTTACTTGAGTCAATATAAAATGGTGCTTTCTCATTTTTGCAGTAGTCCTACATATATAGTAGAAACTGTAATCCTATAACTATCCAATATTTATTTTTATGAAATCTATTATATTGGAAACGTCTGGCCATAAAATAATACAGGGTTTGTTGTTGTCAAAGTATTTACCATCACTGTTATACAAAAATATCGCTTGCATTTAAAAATCCTAATGCATAGCTTCATTACATCATTCTGCATCAAGCAACAAGCAACTTCATAAATAAAGGCATTTGAATATAATTGGTGTGCATCCTTGTCTTCCTTTGTACCACTGTATACTATGCATACTATGTATACTATGTATACTATGTTAACAGGGACCCTGGATTGGTGCTCAGAGGGTCCCCGGCTGCTGCAATGTAATGTTCTGGTGCCGGCAGATCCAGGGTCAGATAGACAGATAGTCAGTCTGAAAGCCAAAAAGGAGCCAAATATGGATATGCCATTTGCGTTTTTCGTCTGTTTGAAGTGTGAAATTATTTTGAAATGTATTGATTTTAGGATTCTAGTTCATTTCACATAGGATAGCCTCATCCAATCAGGTCTATATTCTCACGCAAAGCATCATGGGTAGGATATTCCATCCCTTGATTCACTCTCCCACAAACGGACACTACGCAGAGCACGGAAAATCATCTCCGACCCCTCTCACCCTGCACACTATGCCTTCCAGCCACTGCCCTCTGGGGGGCGTTACAGGACGATTGCCTCCAGAACAACCCGGTTAAAAAACAGTTTCATCCCAACTGCAATAAACGTTCTGAACTCGGAACGTTAAGGATTAAGCATGGCCCTTATGTATTGTGTAGTGTGTATTTCTGTATGTATATCTGTGTTATATGTTTTGTAAGTTGGAACCTGTACCAAGCTGACAACAAATTCCACCAGCCTGGCTGTGTGGTCATTAAAATAATCAATCAATCAATCAATCATTACCCAACAGAAGAGGAAGAAGGGCAGTGAGAGTGTGTCTGGCCGTCTGTCTGTGGTTTCTTTCTACAACCCCCCCCCCCCCCCCCCCAACCAAAACCCAGGGAGGAGGTCCCAGAATAAAATCGGAATAACATTTATTGTTTTATGTATAATTTCTGATTAATATTATTATTCTTAAGGCACTTATGGAAGCATTATTCACTAATAAAACAAGAAATCATCGGCTGAACACACGAGAACATTCAGTTGGATCCACTGAGTTGTTTATTACAATTATGCTTCATTAACAAAAAAGACAGAAAAATAGTCCCTTACATGTACACAATAAACACGAGGACTAAAACAATAGAAGCAGCAGACTTTACAAATCATCAACAGGTGAGCACATGTCTTTAATAACTGAACATGTTCTGCGGCCGCTTGGTTCCCAACAGAACACAAAAAATCAAGATTCAGTTTAAAGTCATTGACAACATGCAACATTATCCCATAGACATCTTGGTTATTATGAATAAAACATAACATCTGCTTTAAATCAGGTCGCATATCAGGATTATGACAAAAATGATGATATAAGAGCCCTTAAGACTTAAACTGTTATATATAAAGATGGACCATCAATAGGTATTTTATGTACATTTCAAATAATAAATGTGCTTATCTAACTATGGGAGATCTTAAAAGCCTTTTCATCGTTTATCATGCTATACCAGGAGAGAGAGAGAGAGAGAGAGAGAGAGAGAGAGAGGGAGAGGGAGAGAGAGAGAGAGAGAGAGGGAGAGGGAGAGGGAGAGAGAGAGAGAGAGAGAGAGACTATAACTGCCACAGAGACACTGAGTCGTCAGTCCTCTCAGTATGTGTGTTTTTATGTAGGTTTGTTTTTGTGTGTGTGCACGTGTGTGTGTCTGTCTGTGTGTGTGTGTGTGTGTTTTTGGTGTGTGCGTGTGTGTTCCTGTGTCTGTGTGTGTGTCGGTGTGTGTTTGTGTGTGTGTTTGTATATGTGTGTGTGAAAAGTGCCGCCCCTCAACCCTCCCCCCCCTCCCCCTTCCACCCCCTCCCCCCTCTCCTCCCCCTCCCCCTTCCACCCCCTCCCCCCTCCCCCTTCCACCCCCTCCCCCCTCCCCCTTCCACCCCCTCCCCCCCCCTCCCCCCTCCTCCCCCTCCCCCTTCCACCCCCTCCCCCCTCCCCCTTCCACCCCCTCCCCCCTCCACCCCTCACCCATCCCCCTCCACCCTCCACCCCCTCCCCCCTCACCCCTCCCCCCCTCCACCCTCCCCCCTCCACCCCTGAGGCACCCCGCAGACCCCCCCCCCCATTTCTCTACAACTGAGGGACCACCGAGACGCCCCCCGCTGCCACTGGCTCTCTTTCTACAGCCGACACAGAGAGGCTGAGGACCCCCTCCTCCATAACCCCACCCAGAGCCCCGGGAGGAGGTCCTCCTGGGTGAAGGAGGACCAGAAGGTGTGGAGGTGTGTCAGTGTGTCTGAGGACCCTCCTCCACCTGGGGACACTCTGTAGAAGGACAGAGAGCCAGCAGGCCGGTCCAGATACACTCCTACTCTGGTGGAGCCAGCGCAGCGGAGAGGGAGGTCTGTATCTCTATCGTTGTACCGGACAGAGTAACGACCATTACGACAATGAAGACCCCAGGACTTGTTGTTCAGTCCAAGCCCGCTGTCATCACCCCCTCCTCTCCTTGTGATTCCTCTGTATGTCACTCCTATCTCAACCACTCCTCTCCACTCTACCTCCCAGTAACAGCGGCCAGTCAGAGCCTCTCTACCCAACACCTGGGGATAGGAGTCAAATCTGTCTGGGTGATCCGGATACGACTGGTCCTCTTCAACCCGCGTCACCTTCCTGTTGTCCTCAGACAGAGAGAGTCCGCTGTGGGCCGTGTTGGGGTCCAGTGTGAGGTCACAGGCATCTGAGGGAGAACCAGACATGATGAGCTGCTGAACCGCTCTTCATCCTCATCATCATCATCATCACTAGTACTGTTCTCCTGCGCTATATGTACATATACATAGATATGAACACATACATATACATATGTACACATACATAGATACACACACCTCAACAATAACGTTATGAAAACATCAACAACAATATTATGAAAACATCAGCAATCAGAATCAGAATCAGAAAGGATTTAATTGAAAGAAGGGTTTTACACCAACCAGGAATTTGGCTTGGTGAGTAAGATGCATACATTAAGACAATAACAATGAACAATGAACAAACAGTGATAGATATATAACACAATATAAACAAGCAGGGACATAAGTGATCAATTAAAAATAGGATGAATACATCAACAAAGGTCTCTCCTTGGATCCAGGACTTACCAAAGACAAGCACCTCAGCGCTGTGATTGGCCGTGCCAGCACTGTTGCTCGCCATGCAGCAGACCGTGTTCACGCCGTACCTCCCACCTCTGACGAAGAGGAAGCCCCTCTCCACCCAGGCCTCTGATTGGTCGTTTGTGCCGTCCCTCTCCAGGGGCCTGCCGTTGTGGAGCCACTCTACTGTGGGCTCCGGCGTGCCACCGGCGTGGCAGGTGTAGCGGGCCGTTTGGCCCACGGGCAACACGTGGGTAGAGGAGTGGAACTCTGTGATGCTGGGGGCCTCCTCCTCATCCTCCGTGGGCATCACTGAACCTGAAGAAACCAGGAGGAGAGGAGTGAACGTCTACAACACGGATCTAGAGATGCAGCGTCAGACACTCCCTTCACTCTCTCCTGACACCCGTCCACTAGAGGGCGACCAGGGGATTCACACCCAGTATTCTGGCCTGCCTTTTCATACATGATTGAGTATCACAGCAGTGTCTACAAAGATTACCCAGGGAGGGGAAGTCACTCCACGAAGAGATTAACGAGTCGGGGGCGGAGCTTGTGGAGGAGAACGCAAAACCGTTCAGCAGCTCCAATAGAAACTAGTGCAAGTGAACCCGGAAAGGGTTGACCCTTGTGATCTGACCTCAGTAGACCACAATAGAAACCTGACCTCAGTAGACCACCATAGAAACCTGAATTTAGTAGACCACAATATAAACCCAGACCTTGGTAGACCTAAACACATCCAACAACCTTTCAACTCTTAAAGTGTATTTACTGTATCTACGGCACAGAGAACAGAAAGGAGGATCCGTTCTCCACTCATGAACACAAACTAAGTCTACGGACCCTCTTTGTTCCGCTCAGCCTCCAGATGATCCAGGTCTACGCTCTTCTCACAGATCCAGTGGTGCAGTCTGTTACACGGCTCTTCAGACCAGCCGTCCTCCCCTGCTACGACACAGTCTCTTGCTCCGCCGTCATCGCGTGGTTTAACGTGTCTCCAACTGAGAACCACGAGGAGGAGACAGTGGAGGTCAGTCTGTCACTCTCAGAGAAGAGATGCTGCTGAACAGAGTCTTCAGCCTTACCTTGAGGTCATGGGGGTACCATCCACCCACTTGTGGGTCCCCTCTTTCTCTCGATCACTCAGTCCAATCCAGGAAGAACCCACCAATCTGCTGACAAACCTGGAAACCTGGTTCTAAAGGTAAATGCATCTGTTGTCATGACCACAAAGTACACACACACACACACACACACACACACACACACACACACACACACACACACACACACACACACACACACACACACACACACACACACACACACACACACACACACACACACACACACACACACACCAGTTCTTCTCTGCTGTTGATGACCACCAGGTCTGCCTTTCTCTTCTGACAGTCTTCTCTACTGGCCCTCCAGCCCTTCTTAGTAATAGAAACAAGGTAGAGACTCTTGTCGTGAAGCATCCAGCCCTGAAGTGTCAATTCATCTGTTGAATGTAAAAGAACATCCTGAACAAACAGAGAACTGCTTATCTTACGGTCTTCGTTACGGACACACAACCCAGAGACCTGACCTTAACAGACCACATAGAAGCATGACCTTAATAGACGACAATAGAAACCTGACCTTAGTAGACCACAATATGAATCAGAGAAGCAAAGGGTGTTTTTGAAATGAATGTTAATGACGCGATTGATTTAATAACTTGGATAAAACCCTCACCGAGTTCATCCAGTAAGTGCTCTCTCCCCTCTATCCAGGGTGACGGTGAGTCTAGGACAGGACAGAGGAATACAGAAGATATGAGCTCTAAAACAGAACGACATCTTCTCTAAGCATCACAGGACCCACAGCCAACCAAACACAAAGTCCATAAAATTAATACTAATTAAAATAGCAATAACTACAGTTATCAATATCATTATTGCTATTGTTACAATTATTCATATTAGTATGCCTAACACAAATTCTAACAAATACAATAATGATCATTATCATTGCTATCATTCCAGGATGAGCGCGCGCATTGCACGCTCAGCCTCTAGTTGTAATTAAACCCATAGCCATAATGTGGAAACCCCAGTCGATAATGTAACACATTTCTGAGCACATAATATAATTACATTTTGCCTATAATGTTACAACGTATAACAATTAGGTTCAGCTATGACGTAATGAAGCAAGCATAATAATTTCCTCTCTACGTCATGAAGCAAGCATCTTTTGCCCGCCAACGGAGCTTCATGCCAATTCATTCTCAACCACGGCCGAGATAACCACCGTAACATGTCTCTACCTGTTGTGGAAGAGCGAGGGACGGCGCAGAACCAGACGCAGTCGGTCCATAATATCGTAATGACCACGGAAGAGGCAGTGAATGAAGTATTGATCAGACAGCGATTTATTAGATACCACCGCTAAACCGTTGGAACGCGCAAGACCGGTAACCATAGCAACGCCAGTAAACAAACCCCTCGAAGCCCAATCCCTACGCGCAACGGCCGTCCGGAGGCTCACACAGCTTTTGGCCGTAATATAACACATTAAATTATATAATATTATACACTATTAGATATAGAGCTCCGGGAGTGCAAACGGCAACAATCCCTTTCTCCTCCATGCTGCGGTTCACCCCGGACGGCACTGCGGGGAACGGTTGGCCGGTTGAACGCTGATTGGCTGTTACGTCACTCAGTGGCCACGCTGATGAACGCTGATTGGCTGTTACGTTACGTCACTCAGTGGCCATGCTGTTGAACGCTGATTGGCTGTTACGTTACGTCCCTCAGTGGCCACGCTGTTGAAAGCTGATTGGCTGTTACGTTATGTCACTCAGTGGCCACGCTGTTGAATGCTGATTGGCTGTTACGTTACGTCCCTCAGTGGCCACGCTGTTGAACGCTGATTGGCTGTTACGTTACGTCCCTCAGTGGCCACGCTGTTGAACGCTGATTGGCTGTTACGTAGTCTGGCTGAACGGAAGTGGACAGCGTCTATTGCCTAGCGTCGGATTTGGCCGCGACTCCTCCCCTTCCGGTTGCTGGCGTTCCCGTATTGTGCTCCCCCCTCACACTCGGAAACTAGGCAGTATGGCGAGTTCTGAAGAGGACTTTGACGGCGCTGTAAAGTTGGCACGTTTGGCTCTTTCCGTCGAAAATTGCAAAGAACTGCAAAAGATTTGCTTACAGCATTTGCTGAGGAAGAAAGATGTTCTATTTTGCATGGACACCGCTGCTGCTTCCCTGGCTTAGCCCCGCCCTAGACGATTGTGATTGGTTTAAAGAAATAAAAACAGGCCCGCCCAGTTTCCCCACGGATAGACGGCTCGAGGTAGCGTGGCTCCAGACCATTCTACTTGCTGTAGTTGGTCTGGCTTTGCGAGACTAGCTGTTACGTTACGTCCCTCAGTGGCCACGCTGTTGAATGCTGATTGGCTGTTACGTTACGTCCCTCAGTGGCCACGCTGTTGAAAGCTGATTGGCTGTTACGTTATGTCACTCAGTGGCCACGCTGTTGAATGCTGATTGGCTGTCATCACACGAATGTCGCGGCAAAGTTCAAATATTTCAACTCGAGTGAAAGGCTGCAGCCTTCACTTCGGGAAACAGCCAAAGTGTCGCATTGCAAATCCTCATGAACGCGCTCGCCGGTGCAGGGTGCTACAAATCAAATCTTGTAGCAGGATTTTTCTAGCAAAAAATCTGCCCGATTCGCGTCTCTACGTTGAATTTGTATGGAGTCATGTCGCCCCTTCGCGTTTGGTGTGGACGCACCTTCACTTGTGCGACAGGCCTGCTATTCTATAGCAGTAAGATGTTTAAAAACATAACGTCTAACCTGGGCGAGTCGCGGTGTGTGCGTGTGTGTTCTTACCTGGGCGCGTGTGTCGATGACGGAGCCGTTATGTTTGAAAACATAACGTGTTACCTGGGCGTGTGTCGCTGCGGTGTGTGCGTGTGCGTGTTAGTGGTGGATTTAATGATTCGTTTACGTGACCCCGTTCGCGTGACTCAGTTCGCCGAGAGGAGTCGTTCGTGAATCGTTCGTCAGTTTGTTCGTTCAGTCGAGTTTCCGGTAGCACTGAGTCTGACTGACTCAGCTGAGAACCGTGCAATGGCGTCCATTACCTGATGCGATTTACCGCTACCGGAAACCAGGCTGAGCGAACAAACGGTTCGCGAACGGCTCCTCCCAGCTCAGTGGAGGAGGTGGAGGAGTCGTTCGCGAATGAGCCTGGTTTCCGGTAGCGGTGAATCGCATCAGGTAATGCACGCCATTGCGCGGTTCTCAGCTGAGTCAGTCAGACTCAGTGGAGTTAGTGCTACCGGAAACTCGTTCGTTCATTCAGTCGAGTTTCCGGTGAATCGAATGGTGAACGAGACGTCCGAACGAATGAGAGAAACGAACCGGTTCGGTTCATTCGTCCTAAAGACTCGTTCATTTGAACGAGTCTTCGCGAACGAACGAGCCAACAACGAGCGTGTGTGTTCTTACCTGCGCGTGTGTCGATGGCGGAGCCATTATGGTTAAAACATAACCTCTTACCTGGGCGAGTGTGTCGCTGCCTTTGTATTGGCAAGCGGTGTGTGTGCGTGTGTGTGTGTGTGCTTTCGTGTATGTTTGTGCACAGCTGCGTATGTGTGCGGTGTGTGTGTTCGGTGTGTGTGGATGCGGTGTGTATCTGTGTACTTGCGCTGTATGTATGCGTTTGCGTACATACATGGGTGAACCAACATATTGGTTCACCTTTAACGTAATGAAGCAAGCATGATCATCTTCTTCTTACTTTATGAAGCAAGCATAATCATTGTAAGTTCGCAGCATTTGTATATCATAAGATTAGACCCTGAGGGTGATTCACACTTGATGCTTTATATGCGGACTTCGATGTCGTTCAGACATCAGTAGAATCAAGGGGGGTGGGCCTGCAAGGGGCGGGATATGACGTACGGTCTAAGTTCGCAAGAGGCGGGATAAGTGCGGCCGCTGACACTATAGTTTGTTTTGGTTTGACCGCAGACAGCACGGAGGCAGAACGGGCAGAACTCATCGCCATCAGCTAACAGCTAAGGCAGCAACCTACCTAACTATAGTGAACTAAAGCACGGGCTTGTGTGGGGGAGGGGGAGGGGGAGGGGGGGGTTGTGAGGGCAAGATTACAGATTGTACATTGGCTACCTGACGTGAGAGATGTTTTTTATTGTTAACAGAAGAATGCGTCATTGAGATTAAACATCTCTTCAAGTGATCTGGCCAAGAGAGGCAGCAGTAGCCTACAGTCACACATAGCCTACACATAAAACGTAAGAAAAATAAAACTACTAATACAGTCGGCAGGGGGCAGTGGGGATTTCGATATCACAAGACATTTCAGGAGGCTCAATGTGGTGGATAATGTTTAAAGAAAAATAACGTCTTGCAAAAAAGTGTCTATGATGGACATAAGGCTCAGGTGGGAGAGTGTGTCGACGGCGGGGCTGTTATCTCAATCTTGCCGTTGTTTTGAAACATATGCATCCCCGTGTGTGCAGTGTGTGTATGTACGTGCATGTGTGTGCGTGCGTGTGTGCATGTGTGTGTGGTGTGTGTGTATGCGGTGTCCTGCTCTTGAAACGTCTGCATCAGCACGCCCGTGTGTGCAGTGTGTGTGCATGTGCGTGTGTGTTCGTGCACGTGCGTGTGGATTGTTTGTGTGTGTGTATGCTGTGTTCTATGTGTGCGTGCGGTGTATGTGTGCTAACCCTATTATTATCACTAAATCTAACAAAAACAATATTTAACATTATCATTGCTATTAATACAATCAATGATATGATTATACTGTATTGTAATTCTATTTAGGAGGATATGATTTAGACTCACTGAAGCGCAGGGAGATGAGGAGAATACTCAGCAGTCCGATGCTCACGATGACAGTGATGTGAAACCATAGAGCTGTTCAGGGGTAGGACACACACACACACACACACACACACACACACACACACACACACCACACACACACACACACACACACACACACACACACGGTCACTTCGGCTAAAAATGTTTTAGAAACATAAATCTTAAATGTATTTGGAGGAAATCATACTTTTCTGGATCATTGTTTTGGACTGGATTATTTCTTTTAAATTCTGTATAAAGGGGCACCTACCAAATCTTCTCTTCCTGGTCTCCTCCCGGTCCAAAGACGTGTCCTCAGGGTCCTCAGAGAGTCCAGGGTCCGGTTCAGAGATGGTGACCATTGTTACTCTCTGACGGCTTCCACGGCGTCTGGACTTAGCCTTCTTCTTTGCTCTACCAGCTGAAAAAACAACGTCACTTGTTTTCATTCTGACCAATTATCAGCGTGCACTCCGATACCATCAGTGTAAGGAAATGTTTTTCTTCTACTGCACACAGACTCACGAACGCACTCAAGCACACGTACACGCACACAGAGTAATTTTCACACTGATATATTCATACTGCGTGGCTGTCATTCACAGTCCAGACTCACTACGGTCTGCAGAATCCCTCCCCGTCTTGAAGAAACACCTGAAGACATCTACTGAGAACACCTCAGTAAGTGATGACTGGTACTGTGGCTCTCGTGTTTAGAACACAATTAAGCAGAGCAAGAGCTGGTCTCTAGCATAAATGTTACCATTCCCTCATTATTGACATATACTCATATGCTCATAGGTATACAGTAATACACACAGAATCACATACGTACACACACAGTAATGGAGGGGGGACAACATGTGGCCTGCGTGTCACCAGGGTCTTTCACATCGGCCCACGCAGAAAATATGAGGACATGTATCGTGGGATAATTTGAGATATGGTCATATTAATGACAAACTTTATAGAATGATGTTAAATTCATAAGTTCACCTGATATCGCTTCAGTTAAATGAGCAGCCATTATTAAAACACAAAATTGTTGATTAAATAAACCATTGTCAATCTAATGTTAGGTTGCACTACCATTAATAATAAGTCATGAAAAAACTAAACTTGTGCTCTGCTCCCTAAAGTTACTCTGCACTCTGTTCCACGTATATAACGGACCTAAAACATGAAACACACAACTACTTGAGATGCCTATCAATAGTCCGTAACTCATGGGCGTAATCACACGTCAAGTAAGGTAAATGCGAGCTTTTGTCCCAAACACACACATGTCGTTATTTAGGAGAATAAATCTGTCTATACGGTCACTGGTTCATCAGATCGGCCTATTTGAAATAAAACATTTTCTAAAAGTACATTTTAAACGTATGCAGATGAAACGACATTTTTTTTACTGGATTATTTATTTTAAATCCTCTCAAAAGGGCACCTACCAAATTTTCTCTTCCTGGTCTCCCTCCGGTCCAAAGACGTGTCCCCAGGTTCCTCAGAGAGTCCAGGGTCCGGTTCAGAGATGGTAGCCATGGTTCCTCCCTGACAGCTTCAGATACATCTGCTCTCAGGAGTCGGCTCTGATATATCAGCTGGAAAAAACAGGTTGCATGTTTTAATTCTGAGCAGCCTGCAATCTGATATCATCAATGTCAGGAAGTGACAGTGGTGACACTCGTATCAGAGTGAAGACACTCTTATCAGATGTCTTCAGTTGACACACAGACTCACGGACGCATGCAAACACACACAATATTATTTTCATTGAATATAAAGACACAACGTACATAGGTATCAGAGACGTGTAGTGAGGCCCGTGGCTGGTGAGGCACTGACCTTTTCAGAGTCAGATTTACAAATATATGAACCCAATTGTTATGTAGTAGAAAAGGCGATTTCTCGTAGCACAGCCACAAAGCCAGTCTTTTCGGCGGTACCACTCTGTTTGAAAGTGAGTGAGAATCATTAGAGACTCCCTCCACCCAGCTCACCCTCTACTCAATAACTAACATTGTAAATACAGACTCAGACACAGTAGAGAGGACGGTGTCATCACACACACAACAAGATTCTTCAATAGCTTCTTCCCTGCAACAGTGCGACTGATGGCATTAACAGAGAACAACTGAAAAATACAATGTGCAATATTGTGTTTTGCTTATTTATTTATTTAAATATATACTCACCACCCTACCCCCACTTCCTACGTGCAACAACGCTGCTACATGTGGTTGGTTATACAGTATGGTTGCACTGCTGAATTCAATTTAATTTAATATGTATACACCTTTTTTAATTGTAATCACTATCTACTGTGGTGCTCTCTGAAATGCATTGCACAACATGCAATTTGTCCTTATCTCAATTTTAAAACTTTTTATATTTTTTATTATTACTATTTATTGTGCTTCTCTCTCTCGCTCTCTCTCTCGCTCTCTCTCCATGGACCTTTTTTTTATACATTTTTTTGACAATTAGCAGCCAGGGGGTACAGTAATGGCAGACATAAAATACAGACACAAAAAATACAAAATGCAGCATTAAATTAAATAAAAAGATTATAAAGAGCACACGCACTAGGTGTTTTAATAGCTTTCCCATTTCTAGAACATAGATAGTGGATAGTGATTAAAATTAAAAAATATATACATATTAAATTAAATGGGGGTAGGAAGTGGGGGTAGGGTGGTGAGTATATATTTAAATAAAATACAATATTGCACATTGTATTTTTCAGATGTTCTCTGTTAATGCCTTCAGTCGCACTGTTGCAGGGAAGAAGCTATTGAAGAATCTTGTTGTGTGTGTGATGACACCGTCCGCTCTACTGTGTCTGAATCTGTATTTACAATGTTAGTTATTGAGTAGAGGGTGAGCTGGGTGGAGGGAGTCTCTAATGATTCTCACTGCCCTTTTCCGACAGCGCTGACTGTAAATAAAGTCCATGGAGGGACGTGTGGTCCCAGTAATCCTCTCAGCTGTCTTTATGACCCTTTGGAGTGCCCTCCTCTCTGCCTGTGTAACGGGTTGCTTCAAACTACGGGACAGAAAGTAACGCGGTCTTTTCAAACCGAGTGGTACCGCCGAAAAGACTGGCTGTGTGGCTGTGCTACGAGAAATCTTCTTTTCTACTACATAACAATTGGGTTCATACATTTGTAAATCTGACTCTTGATAAAGTCAGTGCCTCACCAGCCACGGGCCTCACTACACGTCTCTGATACCTATGTATGTTGTGTCTTTATATTCAATGAAAAATAATATTTTTTGTGTTTGCATGCGTCCGTGAGTCTGTGTGTCAACTGAAGACATCTGATAAGAGTGTCACCACTGTCACTTCCTGACAATGAGGATATCAGATTGCAGGCTGAACTCGTCGGTTTGAGAATTATGCTCCTTGAACTGAACTGTCTTATATATTTTTTTTTGTTCTTCTGTTGTTGTTTTTTTGGCAATTAAGTATGTTTGTTACAAATTGGAAGAGTTGTTATCTAATAATAATATATTCTGCATGATCATCACCTGGCTAACTATAGTGGGAAGGGGGATTGTCTCTATTATGCGGATTATTATACGAGCCACATCCAATGTGTGTGCTCCGTGTGGTTTGACTCCCGGGTGACCTGGTTGACGCGCTGTGTTGATGTTTCCAGTACTATGCAGCTACGTGAAGCAATGATTGATCCGTGCGATCGTCTCCGGTTTACAACCCGTTTATTTCCTCACCATAACACCAATTGCATGGGAATACGGAATACATTCATAGATCCTCAGTGACATAACAACAACTTCGTATTTCTTGCGGTCAAAAACCGTATGCCCTTCCGGGGTCAAACAACAGAGGTACCCCAAATGACGTCCCCTTTACACCTGTACCCGCAATACGGCAACACCACTCAGTGGTCAACACAGACATTACAACATGACTGAAAAACAGGAAAATGGCTCTTACAGTTATGTTTTGCTTTTTTATTTAAATAAGGACATACATTTATGTCCATTGTTTGCTTGATAAACCGTTGTGTTATCACGTTGACCCTTTCTGTTAATTTTCTTTTCAAAACCGAGCACATTCTAGACCGTAGTCTAGTAGAAGGAAACTACACCGCACTAAATAAGAAAAAAACCCTCTTAAGTTTGGCAACATGGTAAGAAACCATTAAAGATAATCCAAAAAGCCAAACTGTTTCAACAGCAGCCGTTATATCATACCATTCGCCCTGGTGATAATGATTCTCTCTGTCAGTACTCATTTTCGCTGTTCTGCTAAATTCATGCGTTCCAAACTGTTAACCTGTTAAGCCCTAGGCCTATTTCACAGGCCTCCTGCCCGAAATGACATGCCCATAATGAATAGAGTATGCCTCCACAACTACAAGAGCTATATAAATAAAGTTGGTTTCAAAAAGAAGGTAACACCTGTGAGGTGGCTGCAGAAGTGTCAGAATCAATATAGATGTTACTGTGTCAGAGTAAATTCAGCTAGAACATGGTAAGAAATGTCAATTTTCGCCGAGAGAAAACACATTATTTAGAGTGAATACCACCTTGAAACTATGGGATAGTAGGCCAGAACCTTTAGGGAAACATGTAACAACATCTGATGAGCACCCTGTTCCAGGATAAATGCTAATAAAGTGAATAAAGTGATTTTAGAGAGGTTTTAGTACAGGTAGGTCCAGACGGACTAAATGGTGCCATTTGGGCACTTTTGGGCACCATCAGTGCCATTTGACCTTTCTAAGGTACCAGACTGTAAAACTAATTTTATTTCACTGACATATTACTGTAGGTATTCATTCCATCCAAATTCAACAGTTTTGACTTGTTTTGAAATTTCACCCAGACCTCTATACATTTTCCCAGTCAAAGAAAACCATACAATCGAAATGAAGTTTGACTCCAACTGGAGCAGATATATTTGAGAACAACATATAATAAAACCAAACTGTAAAAACAAAGGTAAAAACACAGCTAAAAACTACAATCATTAGGGATAAACATATATATCATATATATATATATATATATATATATATACATATATATATAAACAGAGGTGGGGGGGCTGACGCTGGAGCAGGAGCAGTCGATGAAGGTGGCTCATAATCAGCATCATCATCACTGTGGAAACCCAAGAAGAAGAAAGAAAAGAATGTAACTTCAAACAGACAAGTAACAATATGTTGGGGTAAACAAGACATGTACTGGGGAAGTCAACTAACAATGCCAGTTTGCACCAGTTTGATTGTGTGCATTTACTAAATTCATTGCCAGGATAATAAATCAAATCCAAGTTTATTTATCACTTGCACAGGCAATGCTTGGTTTTGGGCTAGGTAGGTCCTCATCAACAATGCAAAAAAGGAATAAAGAGAAGAAAGGATAGAGATAGTATCAATAAATATGTACAATATATTGATAATGATAATTGATGCAAATAATATCATATATATAGAATATAAGGCAAATGAGTACCCGGTAGGTGAGTGTGTGGAATGAGTAGAGTGAGTAGGGTGATCGATAGATAGATAATATCTAATAAGAGTGATAGATCGTCAATTTGACACCAAAATCAAATAAGTAATAACGATAACAGAGATTACATACCTTTCAGGTGATGGAATTCGATATTCTGAATCACTGTTGTCCGTGTCCTAGTTCTGGCAAACAGCAAGTCACTGACGTCAGACGACGACTCGAGAGGGACTACGGTATCCCCACTGTCACTAATGATAGCAGAATGGCCTCCGCAAAAGTATAGGTCCTTTCTCCTGCCTTCCATTATTTATTTTAAAATAATAACAAATAGAAGAAAAAGGCAAGAAAATACAAAATAACTAGCTAACTACCAGCTAACTAGAAATGCAAACGATGTAATAAGCGTGTAGTAGGAGCGTATGTCTAGGAGCTATCTCGCCGGCGCTTCTGGCGCGAATTATGCTGACCTTCCAGTCAAACCCTGGAAGATATCTTGGGTATCCATTGGTCAATTTGGATGATTGACCCCTCTATCGAACCGTTAGAGCCAATGGAGTCGAGGGACAGTCAAATCGAGGGACACAAATTCATGTAAAAAAACACTATTCGCCAATCAAAAGTATCACATTGTATAACGTTTTTTATTTGTTTATTTATTTTGCTCTTCTTTGGCTGCTAGTTCAGTGAGTTTACGTCGTAGAGTGATGCCCCTTATATCATTGGAATCTGTGAAGCCCCAGCTTTCATATGACATATTTGTTTGTTCGGTTGGCATGAAGTAGCGAAATCGGCGGCGGCCAGTATGAGCGCATGCACGTTTTGCGTGTTTTGCTATGGGCTCATTTAGTTGCTTGGTGTTGGAAATTGTATTTTGTTTAGGTAAAAAATGGTTATCATGGGCTTTAGCCGAGCTTCTTCCCGTTACGTGGGTATGCACCATGGACATGTTGGAGCATGGTGGTGCTGTTTACAGCTGTTTACAGCACACGTTGGCGCAGCTGCCCCCGCCTCCGGGGGCGCTCGGGTTTTTCAGTCAAACACGACTACAGTCTCTCCATTGATGAAAGGTTTAGTCATGATCAGGTGTGACTAACGAGAGAACGGAGCTCTCTGACCAGAGACCAGCCACTGATTGATTTCATTGATTTATAATATGAATTATGATATATTGTATTGGTCTGTATCATAATACAGTTTGAAGCAACCCGTTAAGCTCCGGCATTGGTCTTCCATCATTTATTATCTCCTTTTTGGATTGAAAGTCCAGTTTTGAGAAATGTCTGAGTTTGGCTATTGAATCATTATCTTCCATGTTTGAAGTGAGAAATGTTTTTTTAAATAAACAAACTGATGTGGTGCACTTGACTGCTTAAAAGAAGACAACTATGGAAGCATGTAGCAAAATTCAAATGGCAATGCAATTGGCAATTCATCATGCAATTTTATAATGTAATTTGTAAATACGTTTTTCAAAGTGTATTTTAATATGCAAAGGGACAATGCAGCTTCAGATACGTCTGCTCTCAGGAGTCGGCTCTGCTATATCAGCTGGAAAAAACAATAAAAAAATCAAATAAATTTGCTAAAGTTATTACAATAAAAATAGAATAACATATTCTTTGAGTTCCTTTATTAAAATTGAAAAGCTATAGCGTCCCCGTGATTGCAATCCACTTCGCCACGCTGCGTGTGTTGCGATATTCAAATGACATTTCAATCCGCAAAAGGCTTTGCAAAAGATTTGGCAAAACGTTTTCCAAAACGTAATCCAAACGTTTTCCAAAAAGTCAATTTGCAAAGTGGCAAACGTATCAGCCAATCAGTGTCCGGGCGTGAACTACGTCACTTGCTCGTAATTTCCTTGTTCACGTTCGTATGTGTCTTGTATTGAACATGTACTGTTTTTGTATTGAACATGATTTGTTTGTTGTATTGTTTGGTTTCTTCATTACACCTCTAGTCAAGCAAACCAATATTTTAGTATAAACCTTATTATTTTATTAGCTAAATGGCATATTCATAAATGTAAATACTCGAATCAGAAACCGCTTTTTGTTGTGTTTGAGAATGAAACAAGGCAATACATGGGGAATATTCTATGTTCTAGAAATGGGAAAGCTATTAAAACACCTAGTGTGTGTGCTCTTTATAATATTTTTATTTAATTTAATGCTGCATTTTGTATTTTTGTGTCTGTATTTTATGTCTGCCATTTCTGTACCCCCTGGCTGCTAATTGTCAAGAAAATGTTATTAAAAAAAATAATAGAAACAACGTTCGTATGTGTCAGGATCCTAGTCACCAAGTGAGGAGATTATTGATACGCTCTGAAGTTTGTTTGGCCGATGATGTGGAGAACATCGTGTTGAAGACACAGATGCAGTAGATAGAGTGCGTGTTCTGGGAGATAGGATAGACGACTTATCCTCACTGGTACGTTTGAGGCCAGTGTGGTAAACCCAAAGATTTCCAAGTGCTACAGGCACGGGGTGCGAGACATAGTGTTATGGTAAGACGATGCTGAACCCAAGAGCAGACAGAGACGTGTTGAAGGGATAAAAAGGGGTTTATTGAACAAGGTGGGTAGCAGTTAGTGGATGAGGGAGCCGGGGGAAGAGCGAGTGGGCGAGCTGGAGTGAGTGATCCGGGTAACTGCAGGCAGAGGAACTAAAGTTAGATGTGGTCCAAAACAACAAGAGAGACTAGAGTAAGAGAGCGAGGTAGCAAGTAACACTAGAGCCAGGCACGTATAGTTATCACGGTAGTGCGTAGTAGCGATCTGGCGCCGACAGCAGGGAATCCAGGGTGTATGAAGGGGGTTGATTGGGGATGAAGACCAGGTGAGGGGCATGATTGTAGATGAGGGCCGGGTGGAGGTGAGACAGACAGGAGGGGCTGTTTCCCATATGTCAAGGAAGGCATGCTCACGGCCGTTCCTTTTAGGGACGCTACGATCATAGAAAGCGGTGCCGACAAGCACTGTTCCAATGTTGAGGACACTCGAAAAAGAGCCGCGGCCATATTTTGGGCGTCCTTTGGAGTGTGTTCGAAACCACCATAGCTTGCTTACTCCTACTACCTTAGCTACTCAATACTTGCTTAACTTCTGCGAACCTTAAATATGATGGAGTAATCCATTTTGGAGGTAATCGAAATCGTTCGGAAAGGCCGTTCTTAATTAAGCCACCTCAGAATGACGTGAATCAATACGGTCAATAAGCACTGCGGAGCATGCGGGAAGCGCCGTTAATAATATTATAATAAATATATAAAACAGTCACATTTGAACAGTCACAGGACTCTTCAACCTAAGGATTGCTGTGATATGTTTGAACAATTATTAACAATTAGTAAAAGCACTGCTGCCTGCGGCTCCCGTTTAGCGCCATTGCTTCCAGCTGTTCTTTTGAATGAACGCAGTGCATTCTGGGAGCGGTTGAGTACGTCTAGTAAGCTAGGCGGATGCTTACACAAAAACGTCCCGTTAGTAGAAGACATTCGATACTACTCGCTGACCTAAACTCGCTTACTACGTTCTGCTTACTCAATTTGACGTCGTAGTTAGTAAGAGTATTGAGCAAGTAGGTGGTTTCGAACACACCCAATGTGTTTGTAGTGGTACATGTACTTTTTAAAGACCATAAGTTGCTCAAGTATTCAACCGATTTACACACGGTTTGGTTATTACAAACGTTAGTTAACGTAGTTATGATATTGTACCGATTTTAGAAGCATTATTCTATTTTTCAATTATTCTAAATCAAGTATGCAGGTGTCATAACTACTCTCTGACGATGTATAACACACCAAACCGTTGAAAATCGGTTGAATGGTTTAAAGTTATGTTGTTTAAAAAAGTACATGTACCACTAACAACACAAGTTAGGCTGAGCAGCTTACTGTTGTAAGATGTCCGTCCAGTGTGGACGTTCGAGCTCCATTTGCCATCCCAGAGCGCGGCGAAGCATCTAGTTATAGAATATATTTATGTGAGACTCCTTAGCTGTGTCCCTATTCCTCTATACTAATAGTCCAATCTCCTATCCTTTTAACTTAACCTTTGTGAAAACGTCATCGGTCCCGGAAGAGTGAAATGGTGCTTCCTTTAAAACAGGAAAAGACAGCGGCTGTTTAGAATAATTCCGACTTCCACTTTTCCTAACCGACGTCTTGCGCGACGGGAGTATTGCTGACCTCTGAGCGTTTCTATGGTGAACTAACAGTTTTCAATTTGGTCTACAACATGGGGTCTCAAAAGTTTTGGACAGCTGAGGGGCCAATTTAGAGCACCCAAAATTATGACTGAGGGCCGCCAAAAAGGTAATAAAAAATGGAATGGCGGGGTAACGCCGTCAGCATCCCAGCGAGGTCAAGTGAGGTCTAAATCACAATACTCACAAACACACCAACACACACACACGAGCACACACACACACACACACACACACACACACACACACACAACAACACACAACCCACACACCACACACACACACACACACACACACACACAAAAGTTTTTGTAGGTCCATTGCCTACGGTTGTGTTATATTGGAATTCATAGCACATCTGCTTCAGAAGAACTATACCCTTCAGTATGGAGATTCTCCAACAAATTGAGCACCAACCACTTCCTGAGATGTGTTATGTCATGCTGTGGAAGATAACAGTATATCAGTCAGAATTAACTTCCAAAGATGCAATGAGAGTAGAACTGTTTGTACTCGACTACATCATAATTTTGCATTACTTTAGCCATTTCATTTTCATATATATTCCTTTATATATATTTGTATGTATCGAGGATACGATTGGGAAATTTGAAATAAGTTGCATGTATTATTACTAAGATTTAAAGTGTCTGCTATCAGGTGGATAAATACGTTAGCTTAAGGCAGTGGCGTCCCTATGCTGTTTTATTTGGGGATAAAGCCTTGGATGTTATTTAGATTAGGGCCCGAATATGATCTTTGGGAAAAAAAATAATAAAATAAAAATAAAATATTCATAAACATTTATAAGGAAGCCTAGTCTAGATAGAAATAGTCCTTCTGGCAAGAGAATAAACAACAACCTGTTAACCACCTCAAGCGTATTAACCTATCCCATCCCCAGTCAGATCTAAACGAAAAAAGTCTTCATTCAATTCACCTTACTGTGTGCGCGAGTGAAGTTTGTGTGTGTGTGTGTTGTGTTGTGTGTGTGTGTGTGTGTGTGTGTGTGTGTGTGTGTGTGTGTGTGTGTGTGGGGGGTATCTCGTTTGTATCTCTATTAAGTTAATCTTTGGTGTGTGTCTATTTGGTGTGTTTATCTTTATGGTGTGTATCTATATGTGTGTATCTATGGTGTGTAGTGTGTATTGTGGGCGTCCCGCCCCTAAACCTCGGTCCGGACGGGACCGAGGTTCATACCAGGACGGAATATAACTACCGTCATCCACCAGCCGGCGACGGAGAGGCGGGCCCGTTGAACCCCATCAGCGAGATGGGAGACACCTGGGCTGGACAGGCCAGGAAGACATTTTAAAAGGAGCACGAGGACTGACATTTGGGAGGAACGGGAGCGAGGAAGAAGGAAGCGCCCGGGTCTGCGAGCGACTAGAGGCCCACGGAGGACCTAGAGACCGTGAGTATAATCTGTCTAAGATGTATGCAATAAATGACGAGTGCGGCTTAAACTTTGCTTGTACCTGGAAGCCCCGGCTCATTGGGGGAGCAGGTTACCACAGTATTTATATGGTGTATACCTATGGTGTGTGAGTGTATATCTATATGTGTGTATCTGTGGTTGTGTGTGTGTGTGTGTGTGTGTGTGTGTGTGGTGTGTGTGTGTGTGTGTGTGTGTGTGTGTGTGTGTGTGTGTGTGTGTGTTGTGTGTGTGTGTGTGTGTGTAGTGTGTGTGTGTGTGTGTGTGTGTGTGTGTGTGTGTTGTGTGTGTGTGTGGTGCGATGACTCCAGTTAACCAGTGAATGAGATCTCTCTGGTCTCATTTGATGAAAGCTTCCTTCTCTCATACAGCACACACAACACACTCACATCGCGCACACAGTAAGGTGAATTGAATGAAGACATTTTTCGTTTTGAAGTTTGAATGCTAAATCAGTCAAATCAGACTCATTCCGCTTTAATTAAAATGAGGGAGGTCATTTTATGATCAAACACAGAGGGCTGAAATAGCCTCTCACTGTTACAAAGGCGACCAGAGGCCGAACCTAGGCATTGAGTTTACTAATAGGCTCACTAGCCGCAGCTCAGCCGTGCCAATATGTTTTTCTTATTAGTTAGATTTTGGCAGAGATAATTTTACAACCAATGAGGACTTATTTATGAATGAATACGTTGATGTGAGGTAGTAAATGACTTAAAATATTACGTGTCCCTTTACCTCTCATTTGAAATTTGGACGCATGAGTAGAACTGTTCCTTCCTTCAAAGGTCTATCTTGGATATTAACTGCAGTTCTGTGAGTATCCCAACTTAACCATGAAGATGAACTGCAACTGTAAGTCATTAATTTCTCATTACTCTTGGGGCACATTGATGTATGTTGGCTTCCTGGTGAGGTAACCTGTTACCTGAAGGTTATCTGAGTAGTAAGGATGTTTATTGGTTCATGGGTTTACTTAGGTGTTTGGTTTATGTTGGTTTTAAATAATTTGTTAAAATGGTTAGCAGAGCTCCAAGTTATGGTTGTAAGACAAGAGTAATGGGTTTGGTTCTGATATTTTTAGTCTTCTTTCATTCTACTCTCACCTGAGCATCTGCATCTTCTATTACAATGAGTGTTGCTCTACTGTGAGGGTGGGTCTAAGTGAGGCAGAGGTGCATACTGGGATAGCAGAGCTGTCCTCGAGTCTACAGGTCATGTAGAGCACGCCCCGTCAGGGGAAACCGAGTGTTTGAGAAACTGTCGTGTCCGTCAGTTACATGGACTGGAATGTTCTTAAAGATGGAGACAGGGATTCAGAAGGAGAAACACCAGGGGAGATGGAGGGGCTCCTCATCTCAACGACTAAAACACAACGTCAGTCTGACGCAGAGAACCATGGAACACATTCACAGTCCCCCTCCAGGCATCGTGACTCCTCAGGAACAGTTTCATTTCCAAGAAGGTCTTATTTGGGGCCATCCCCATATGGATCCTGCTCCTCAAGAGCCCCCCCCCCTCCACTGGGTGGTATTCTGAACAGATGATCTCCTTCCTGCCCTCAGGCTGACTAAAGCTGCACCGTTTGCATCTGTGAAGGCCCCTCAATCACTAAACCACTGGACTACAAAGACATGACTTCAGAGATGTTAATCAACCTGGGGACCACATTTTTGGAGACGCCGAGCATAATCCATCACCATGTGGACGCCACTGAAGAATGTTTGTACATAATTTACGTCTCTGTAGACATTGGTTTTCTGTTCTGGGTGCCCTGGGCAGGAGAGAGCTGGGGTTGGATGATGGAATGCTATTTGGGCATGAGGTGTTTACCCTGCATGATTGTTTGGACACTATTTATGGGCTCAGTGGTGTGTGTGTGTGTGTGTATTGGGTTTGAGCATGAGGATGGAAGTATTTTTGAGGGCATACTCTAGGGTTCTACCTGTGAGTGAGGGTGTGTGTGTGTGTGTGTGTGTGTGTGTGTGTCTCTCACTGCACACCTGGCATGGGGTTCTAACGTGCCTGTCCTGGGGTTCTATGGTATGTGTGTGTCCGGCTTGCTTGACAGTGATAATGTTCATACGGGGGTCTGTGTGATTGGCTTGGGATATTGGAATGGTCAACTAATAAATCAGGTACCTGATGGACGGCCACACGTTAACTTAAGGCCTCCAGTAGACATGAGAGCCCTGAGCGATGCTCCGGAGCGAGATCCAAAACACACTGCTGGGGCAGGAAGGGGGAGAGTATCCAACTCAAGTGTAAAAGGATGCAGAGCGGCGTGTTCAGATCAGTGACTTCAAACTAGGACTAGCACCAATCAGGATGCAATGAGGATGGACAACCAAAAGGATTCCCAAGGAGGATGTGACGTTGGAAAGGGGACCTCATGGATGTTCAAGATGACCTTCAGGACCTAGTAATGAGAGCGGCTCTTCCTACATGGCTGGATTGATGGAGAGCCCTGTGGATGCATTGTCTTGCTCTCAGTTGCACTTCTTCTCAGGGCGAACTAGTAATTGTTTCGGACAGGACTAGCTGAACGATTGGTTCCGCTTAAATCGAGAAACCAACCCGGGAACTCCAGCTAGTGCGCTCTTCGAGCTGAAGTTGTGGCTCTCAGTTGAGGCGGTAAGGAAACCTTCACTGGGGGCTATCAGGTGATAAAGAGGAGAATGTTTCAAAAGTGTTGCCATGGTACTCTGATGAAGACCGGTTGTTGTGTTCCACTGGCTGCGAGGAAGAACCCACACATCTATACCTCGTTGGCCTTTCTCCATGCTGAGAATCCTGGCGGCCATCTTGAAGGATATTCCAGGGGCTACAGGTAACTGATGTCAAGCGACAGATTCTGCAACATTTGTTCGCCTGAGGGGCGATGTCTATGGAACTGGAAGACTTCAGACAGCACTGTATCCCAGGCATGGCATCTCTGGCTCCATCAGACGGGCGACACCCCGATGAGTAGGATAGCAACACTCTAGTGATGGAGATGTAGAGTTTATAAATAACGATGGAGCAGACTAAGGGTAAAAAAAAAAAAAAGATTGGAACACAATGGAATGTCAGTCTGTACATTTTTAAGCCATGAAGATGGTTGGGATAGTTCAGGAATTGGGCTTCTTTTATTATGGGCAGTCCTTTCACTCAGATGCCCCACTTCTCACTGGAGCTGTACATGTGTTGGCTGGCATGATTTGCTGTTGGTGATGAGGCGGTCAGGGTGACATTGCAGGGCTATGGTCGGCTCTCTGTGAGCGCAGCGTTTAGATTTGCTCTATTTGGTTTGTACCCTGAATAATCTAGATAATTGTAAAATGTAGACACGGTTTTGTATTGAATGATTCCCAGGTTTTTAGGTTTAAGGTTGTTGTGGGGACGTACATTGTACTTGGTTTCTTCGTATGGTTTTGAGTGATATAACTTGTACACACTGGGTGCATATAATGTAAAGGTACACTGAATAGTATTAATGACCAACAGCAACAAACGATCTCACTCAAGGTAAGTCTGTTGGCTGTATTTTAATGAAGACCATCGCTGGAACTTCAGGATCTTCCTCCGTTCACTCAAGGTGAGGCGCTGGATTATTTTTTTCTTGGGTTGGTTCCGGCCGGAATGTTGTATTCCAGTCGGACGTTTGTGCTTCCCGCCGTGGAAGGTTCTGAGTGCGGTCACTTGATTTAGTCCAATGGTTAGCATAGAACGTTGTAAGTCTTGACAACCATAAGAAACCACCTGGCAGTTAGTTTGACGGGAGTCCCCTGAGGGAATCTGCGGAACGTTCTTGATGTATGTGAGTACCTCGAAAGCGTTGCCAACAAACTATTTTTTTCAGTCGGTTTCCATTGGGAATTGTTGCCCCTAATCTTAAACATCTAAAGTTTGATATTAAATACATACTGAGACGTACGTCGTACAATACGTTGATCATTTCCGATGGTTGCGCCGTACTTTTAACCACGATGACGTTGCGGGACTCTCTGCGTTCAAAACGGCGTTCTACTTGCGGGCCCATTTTTGACATCAGTGAAGGCTGAAAATCATTTCAAGGTGGAAGATAATGTGACCTTTCTTCAACGGAACCCAGCACCTGAATATGGCTGAGTATATTTGATTTAATATCGATACTGCTTAGCGTTCTTTGTTACTTCAGCTTTCGTACGTTCTAAATATCTGGTGTCAATAATTGCCACAGAAGTTAAACCCTACCCAATGGAATGACGTTAACCAACGACTTTGGTGCAGAGTTACCAACTGGATAATATCAAAGCTAAAATAATGGCCGTCATTCCCACATGTTACAGTAGAAGATACTCTAGAACTGTACAAGGTTAAAAAGGTAACATGTAGTTTGTCCCAAGGTGTCTGCCTCCTCACCCAAGAGCCAGACCTCCACCTCCTCACCCAGAGCCAGACCTCCACCTCCTCACCCAGAGCCAGACCTCCACCTCCTCACCCAGAGCCAGACCTCCATCTCCTCACCCAGAGCCAGACCTCCATCTCCTCAACCAGAGCCAGACCTCCACCTCCTCACCCAGAGCCAGACCTCCACCTCCTCACCCAGAGCCAGACCTCCACCTCCTCACCCAGAGCCAGACCTCCACCTCCGGTCAGAAGTCCTCCAGAACAGGTCAGTGCTCTGAGTATAGTCTTCTCAGGTCAGGTTCAATGCATGGCCTGAACCACTTCTTTAAACTTGTGGACTGCTCTGTCTTCATTCCCAAAAACGGGCCTTGAGTTATAAAATAATAGTTCAATTAATTGTGTAACTCGGTTTCGGATGAGTCAAATAAGTTTATTGTTGGGCAAATGCTGATATAATTCTGCTGCTGTAGCTGAAAGGCGAGGCTGAGAGGCTGGGGACTCGGAGGCTTGTGGTGCCAGGGTGACCGGAGACTGAGGCTGGAGACCAGGGGCCTGCAGCACCGGACCAGAGGGTATATATACCAGACGACTACATCTGTTTTACCACACGTTGAAGCAAGACTTCCGCCGCTGTTTGTTCCAGACCAGGACTCTGTCTGAGGAGAGCTGCTGGAGGAGCTGAGACGCTGGAGGACGACTAGGAATCGACCAACAAGGATTCCTCGTAAGTTTGTATTTACTTACATGGTTGATTTAAAAGGGCAAAATACAGCTGTTACTTTGACAAGTGTTAACCAACAACCGCTGTCTTTTCTTACTAGAACGTGTTTCTGGAGCGGAGGCGAGCTGGTAGGGGAGCCGTGAATCTGGAGGATGACATCACTCTACCAACCAGGGTTGTAAGTTTGTATTAACCAAACAAACTGGAAATAAAGGGCTTAAAAATAAGACAAACTACATGTTTGTTACCAGTCTTTAGGGCCAGACTCGCGCATGTTTGTTCCAGACCAGGACCTCTGCCTGAGGAGAGCTGATGGAGGAGCCAAGACTCTGGAGGACGACATCACTCCACCAACCAGGATCCTTGTAAGTTTGCCTAAAATAAACAGAGTAGACTTGTTGTAACGCAGTATTAGTTTGTCCAGTACAAGTTACGGCATACTATTGTGGTTGTTTACCAGACAAACTACTGCTGCTACTTTGTTACGCGCCATTAGAGCCCAACTACTCCTGTGTTTGTGACCTTACATTAGAGACAAACTACTACTGTGTTTGTTACCTGATATTAGAGCAAACTATCCTGTGTTTGTTACCTTGCGTTAGAGCCCAACTACTCCTGTGTTTGTTACCTTACATTATTGACAATTACGTTTGTAACCAGACCAGGAATCTGGAGGACTGATGGAGAAGCCATACATCTGGAAGGGCAAATCCTGAGGACCACCAGGACTCTACCATCAAGGATTCCTCATAAATGTGCATTATCTGGACATAGTGGACTAGGTAGGGGGTTGGGGGTTCAAACTCTCAACCAATGGTGCCGGGTTAAAGGCCTCAGAATACAGTGATGCGCATTGAGCAAGGCGCCCTAAAGCCTGCCTGCTCCTTAATGACTTATCTTTGGTTCAGGATATGTTGCAATCTTTTGAATATTGAACCTAATCATGTCCCTTGTTTTGTCCGGGCAGACACAGCTGAGCTGAACCTCACCTAGTCCTGTTTGGTCGGGGTAGACACACATGAGCTAAACCCGCCCTGATCCTGACATCCTGCTGGTCCCGTCTCCTCAGTTCATCTGAGCCTCGTCCTCCAGAAGACCTGCTGAGCTCAGCAGTCTGAGGCTGATGGATCAATGAACTCCAGTGGGAGTGATCTTCTTGACCCCCCACCTAACCGTGTGCTTCCACACGCCTTTCCACTACGGTCTGTCACTAACCTCACTACTTCACTACTCTCTACTGCTTCCCCTCTTCTTCTTCCTTCTCTGTGGTTCGAACCTTTACACGGAAGGCGCGTCTTCCTGCCCTCAGAGGGTTTAGCGTTAGGGTTGAGTGTCAGGGTTTAGAGTCAGGGACAGAGCTGGTCAGGGAGGACTGCTTTTACAAAAACCTCTTCACTTGCTTTCGGAATGGTGGTGACATTTTGAAAAGATTCATTTGGGAAAGGTTTTCCTCTGCTTTCCTTTACAAAATTGTATCAAACTTATGTCAAGTGTTTTGTTTTATATATTAAAATCCCACATTGACTTCTACATGTTGTTACGGGTTCATTTAATTGTCCTTTAACTTGGTTAATGTCAAGCTAAACTCCCGCAATACATTTAATATACATGATTGTTATTCTGCAATGTTCACATAATCCATTTTGTAAAAATATGCAACCTCCATATTACTACTAAATTCAAGCCTATTCATGTATTTAACAATGTACATACTGCCCGCAGGCCATTCTCTGCTACTACGACACGTTCAATCCCCAACCCGTCTCACATCAATGTACTATAGCTACGTTGGTTCAAACGGAAAATGTAGTTTGGTGTGAGACTGTTGTCCAGCAGAGAGAGCTGTTATACACCTTAATTATACAGAAATGTCTATTTACATTTTAAAATGTTCATGGGCTGGTCTGGTTTGTCTGCAAATAACTCAGTTTTGGTTGAGTTATTTGGATTGGTTGAAACATATGAAGTGAAGGAAATAAAAGCCCAGTTCACCAGATCTGAGGTCAGCTGCGGTCAGATTTTGGATTGAATGTATTGAGCTCGGAGGAGCTCAATACATTGAGGAGGAGCACGGCAGGATGCGTGTTTACCTGGTCGAATAGGCCCTGAACGCAGACCCTGAACCCAGACATCCTAATCACAGACCCTGTGTTTAATTAGCCCCGAATATAATTTTTGGTTAAAAAAATAATAAAAGTAAAATATTTATAATTATTTGATAAGTATACTAGCCTAGTCTAGATAGTCCTTCTGGGCAAGAGAATAAACAGTTTAAAAACATAACCTTTTTACCACCTCAAGTGAATCAACCTATCCTATCCCCAGTCAGATGTGTGTGTAAAGTCTGTCTCACTTGTATTAATTTTACTCAGAAATAACTGGAATGGAACTTTAGGCATCATGAAAATATGTTCATGCAAAATAAAGCATAGAAATCATTTTGGCATTTTCATTTTCCGTCTGGGCTAAGCCCCGGATGTTTATGAAACCTAGAAACACCCCTGGCTTAAGGAGTGGACCCATCAAAAACTCATTTCACAAATGCATGTTTTTGCAATCACAAGAGTGGCGAAGTCACGCCCCTTCCGGTAGAGCTCATGGGACCTATGAGATCGAAAAATATGAATGGGTGTCAATGGAGTGAAAATAATTATTTTCTGGTCCCAGTCTTTATATGCCCTGGATTACACATATGTTGTTTGTGGATTTAAATGATAATTTTTCATGCAAAGAAAACTAAAGATTTTTGTGAAGTTTGATAATTTTAGGTTTTATGTGAGGCCGCTTTGTGAACTACAGCTCTTCGCTGCTCTCGACGCATATGATATACGTCACCACACCCGCACTTGGAACTCGGCACAGAGATGGCGATCACTCTGCTCCACTTCACCACTTTTTTTCAAGGCGAGGATAAAAGCATAGAAAGAGGTGAAAACCACTATAAGTCGGGGCATGTGGAGAGTTTTAGTTATGTGCCATCTCTGTGCCGAGTTCCAAGAGCGGGTGCGGTGACGTATTTCATATGCGTCGAGAGCAGCGAAGAGTTGTAGTTCACAAAGCGGCCTCACATAAAACCTAAAATTATCAAACTTCACGAAAACCGCTGATGAGGTGCAGGCTAGTATGGGGGTGGGGCAGGCCTTGAATTGGCCACAAATAAGGTCTGAAGACGGAAAAGGGTTGAAAGCGTATACTGTATCTTTCTTGCAAGTCAATGGAAGATGTCGAGTTTATTGAGGGAATGGGAGGAGTTTTATCCTCGCTTAATGGGTGAGCAGCATTAGGAAAGTCTTGTCGTCCATCCACCCAGAGCACCGAGCCAAAATATCTTGATCCCGCTCACGATGCCCTAACCACTGAACAAGCCCAAGGTGTACAGTGGTGCCCAGAAGTTGATACATTTGCATACATTATCAGGCTGCAGGACAAGCCAAGGACCAGAAGAGGGATCCTTTTGCATCTCTGTTGTAAATTCTATCGATGACCCTCTTGGCTACCCTGCTACCAGTTGTTTTTCCTGCCAAGCTTCTTTTGAGGGACTTGTGCAAGGAAAAGCAAGGCAAGGGAGAAATCAGTGGCTGGCAAGCTGATCAATGGTGTGTAAGTGGCTGGAAGATCTCACTCACCTCTCGGGCTTCGACGTAAACCAATGTGTCTAGCATATGGGATTTAGTCACACAGTAGAAGCAGGGTTGCATCACTTCTCTGATGCAAGTGAGCAAGGCTTTGGCAGAGCATCCTTACCTTGTGTTGATGAATGAGCGAGGCAGAACCAATTGTTCCTTCGTGATCGGGACGTCTCGAGTAGCCCCGCTTAAGCAAGTCACCGTTCCAAAGCTTGAGTTAACAGCAGTAGTTGTCGCAGTGAAGGTGGACAAGATGCTGCTAGAAGAGATGGATGTCCCACTTCAGCAACCTGTTCTCTCGACCGACGGTACGACGGTGCTCGCTTCAAGACCTCGTGGCAAACAGGATTAACAGTCAACTTTTTCCAAACTTATTTAATTAACATAGCATATAGGTTATTATTTATAAGATTAATTATAAGATAATGATTTTATTTCCTTTAAACGTATAGCCGATTTCTCCCATAGTGGTCACAAATGAACCGCCATTATTCAGGTTTATTTATCTTGCCATGATTGAATAACTTTTAAATTAGACTTCAAATGTCGTTGTATTTTAGGGTACTGATGCTCGAGTTTATTTCCAATTAAATGCCAACTGGAGGCTCTTGTTAGCAAAGATCCCTGATAAGGTCTTTAGCTCAATTAATTTGCTCATTGACTCGGAGGACCTTGGAGGTTGGCGTGGTTCTGGCAGGTGGAGGAGTAGTGATGTTGATTGGATCCTGGGAGGTGGAGTAGTGATGTTGATTGGATCCTGGGAGGTGGAGTAGTGATGCTGATTGGATCCTGGGAGGTGGAGTAGTGATGCTGGCTGGATCCTGGGAGGTGGAGTAGTGATGCTGATTGGATCCTGGGAACTGGAGTAGTGATGCTGATTGGATCCTGGGAGGTGGAGTAGTGATGCTGATTGGATCCTGGGAGGTGGAGTAGTGATGCTGATTGGATCCTGGGAGGTGGAGTAGTGATGCTGATTGGATCCTGGGAGGTGAAGTAGTGATGCTGGCAGGGTGCTGGGAGGTGGAGTAGTGATGCTGATTGGATCCTGGGAGGTGGAGTAGTGATGCTGGCTGGGTGCTGGGAGGTGGAGTAGTGATGCTGATTGGATCCTGGGAGGTGGAGTAGTGATGTTGATTGGATCCTGGGAGGTGGAGTAGTGATGCTGATTGGATCCTGGGAGGTGGAGTAGTGATGCTGATTGGATCCTGGGAGGTGGAGTAGTGACGCTGGCTGGGTGCTGGGAGGTGGAGTAGTGATGCTGATTGGATCCTGGGAGGTGGAGTAGTGATGCTGATTGGATCCTGGGAGGTGGAGTAGTGATGCTGGCTGGGTGCTGGGAGGTGGAGTAGTGATGCTGGCAGGGTGCTGGGAGGTGGAGTAGTGATGCTGATTGGATCCTGGGAGGTGGAGTAGTGATGCTGGCTGGGTGCTGGGAGGTGGAGTAGTGATGCTGGCAGGGTGCTGGGAGGTGGAGTAGTGATGCTGATTGGATCCTGGGAGGTGGAGTAGTGATGCTGATTGGATCCTGGGAGTTGGAGTAGTGATGCTGATTGGATCCTGGGAGGTGGAGTAGTGATGCTGATTGGATCCTGGGAGGTGGAGTAGTGACGCTGGCTGGGTGCTGGGAGGTGGAGGAGTGATGCTGGCTGGGTGCTGGGAGGTGGAGGAGCAGGAATATTGGCCTGATGTTGACAGGTGGAGGAGAAGGGTGGCAGGTGAAGTAGCAGTCATGCTGGCCGGATGCAGTTGGTGGAGCAGTGAGGCGGTCTGGGTGCTGGGGCAGACCGACCACGTTAAGGGTTGGTCCAAATGCTTCCATTGCAACCACTGATGTGTTTAAAACACCTTTAGGGCGGCTTTGGGCTGGCTGGATGTTCAAGATGGCTCTTTTTGGATTGGCGCTTGCTAGTGTTTTCATTTCGTTGTTTTCTCCGCCTTGATTCTCGTCATCAGCCTTATGAATCTTCAATGAGTGTTTCTTGTACTCCGCAGCAGGACTGAAGCGTGCCGGAGATGGCCTGAGCTTCTTTCTCCCAGACAGCCCCAGCATGGCGAGCTCTATGAGGCTGGAACCAGTTTTGGTTCTTCAATTTAGTCCTTTAAATGGTACACTTCTTAGGATGGACGACAAAGAGCACCAGACTTAGAGTCTTACATTTAATTGAATTTAATTTAATTCGGGAAAAATTCCCGGTGGGCCGTTAACGTTTCGGGGCTGTCGGGCTGATTACTGCGGGATAACAATATTGCGTTTATAAAAGTTCCTTGCAGCGCCGCCCTGCAGCCTGAGCTGTGCGCCCGCAACCTCTCACTCACTCAACAGACGCAACACTCTGTCAACGTCGCATCCAAGTCGATTTTGTTTAGAGGGGAGTAACTGAGCGGCCCCTCCCGAAGTGGTACAGCCCAGGTGGGCCTTGAACTGCGATTGGTCAGAAAGACGTAATAGCTAATGACAACATTGAACTCTCATGCAGGCTCGAACAGAGTGACACACAAACACACACACACTTTAAGGAGTTTTTCACCCGCTCCGTATCCGTGCTTGCCCCAACAAGTTTGTGCGTCGTGCTTGTTGTTTAGTTTCCGGTGTAGCTAGATCCGGTATGGCGTTGTAGTTTTTCTAACGTGACTAGTTGTTGCTAGACAGCAGGTGAAAAAAATGCAAAAAATGAACGCCGTTAAAATTGGTTTGCGTTAACGCGGTTTGTGCAGATATGTGTATGTTTAAATGTATGTTTATATATATATATGTATATGTATATACAAATATATATTCACAAATATATACACTTTCTCTTTGTTGAGATTGCGTTTCTGGTACTTAGACACAATTTACAATTTACTCTTTACACTTAACACTAAACATACACACTTAACACAGTTAATAATTACGTTCTTTATACCGTCTGATTTGTTTGCCCTGTTTGTTTTTTTCGGTTTGTCTTCCTTTAGCATTTAGTTTAGCATTTACCTTTGCATCTATTTTTGTTTGCATTAGTACTTTGTAATTTTATTCTATTTTTGTAATATTGTATTTTTGTATTTTATTATATTTTTATCCAGTGTTTTTCCAATGCTGCTGGGCTTTTTCTCCTACGGGGGATTAATAAAGTTGTAACTACTCTAGTTACAGTGCCACCGTTTTTCTAATGTGAGACGTGGATAAAAATGTATTCGATATTTTAAATATTATTTATTATTATATATTACACATGTATATTATAATATATTATTTAAATATTTTACATTAACCCTCCTTCGAGTACCCTCAAAATGGCCGAGTATCACCAACAAAACCCCATGATGCATTCTGATGTAACAGCACTAATGAAGTGGCAAATGCCGCTAGACAAACCAATCCTCCACAAAATTCCTTTTGGTGGGTTCATTTAGGTTATATGCCATAAGTCGCAAAAATAATACTGCTGTCCTTCAGTCCATTAAATGTCCTATTCAAAAACTCCATGCACAGTTCTTTTTCCGCTTCTCTTACATTCCCATCATAGCTTAGAATAGGCTCATATCAACTTCACATGTAATTCTGGCTTAACATAATTAGATCCCTATTCCCTAATCTCTTTCTGGCCGTTATTCTCTCTCTCTCTATCTCTCTCTCTCGCTCTCTCGCTCTCTCGCTGTCTCTCGCTGTCTCTCGCTCTCTCTGTCTCCCTCTGGTGGGTCATAGCCAAGCTATAAAAGGTAGACAATTAGCGAGACAGGGCAGATTTATTAATTGACACGTACCAAGGGATGAGCGACTGTGAGGTGGATCGACACACAGATGTAGAGAAAGTTTGGGATACCAAAAACCATAAATCTTCCAAATATGATTTTTCTCTCTCTCTCTCTCTCTCTCTCGTCGCTCTCCTCTCTAATAGTCTCTCTCTCTCTCTCTCTCTCTCTCTCTCTCTCTCTTCGTCGTTGTCTCTCTAATAGTCTCTCTCTCTCTCTATACTCCATACTATATATATACTATATATGTTTAGTTCCTCTTCACTATACACTCTGGAAAGTTTGTGCATGTGTTTGATCGTCTCTCTCTCTCTTACTAATGTGGCATGTGTTAGAGAGAGGGAGAGGGAGAGGGAGGGAGAGAGAGAGAGAGAGAGAGAGAGAGAGAACATTTCCCCATCCCTCATTTGGCTAAGCTGAGTTTAATATTCATCATCTATAGGTAAGTGTGGGACATGCTACTTTCATGCACGAAAATCTGACTGCAGCTCTTGGAAAGGTTAATCGCTGCCAAATACTGGGCCGTGTGTGTGTGTGTGTGTGTGTGTGTGTGTGTGTGTGTGTGTGTGTGTGTGTGTGTGTGTGTGTGTGTGTGGGTGTGTGGGTGTGTGTGTGTGGTGTGTGTGTGTGT
>NC_079413.1:23086995-23139734 GCF_026213295.1 Gadus chalcogrammus | reverse complement strand
TCTCTCTCTCTCTTCTTCTCTCTCCTCGCTCTCTCTCTCTCTCTCTATCTCTCTCTCCTCTCTCTCTCTCTCTCTCTCTCTCTCTATATCTCTTATCGGTCTATATCTCTCTCTCTCTCTTCTCTCCTCTCTCTCTCTCTCTCTCTCTCTCTACTATATATATTTGTTTATTTGTATTACTAATAGATAATGTACAATGCACTGATGCATTATAATTATATATAAGTTGATTAATTGCCTTTTCAGTCAAATCGTCATATATTTTATCCTCATTTTGTTTCATCATTTCCCCATCATATATTGTTCTATTCATGGCATATTACCCATGCTCTGCCTTCTCTCTCTCTCTCTCTCTCTCTCTCTCTCTCTCTCTCTCTCTCTCTCTCTCTCTCTCTCTCTCTCTCTCTCTCTCTCTCTCTCGCCGTCTGTGTCCCTCTCTCGTTCCTCGTGTCCCTCTCTTTTTCTCTCTGGGTGTCGCCTTGCCTCAGAGGTCAATGCTTAAGTATCACGTTATATAATTAGTTCGGCTATCTGCCGTCCAAAACAGAGGGAGGTAGGTGCTGTAACTACACAATTTTCGAGCACACAGATGGCCCGCGGAACGGATCTAAGTCCCTCCCTACCCTTGGCTTTTCATCCATATTTTAAATGATGTCATTCTTCAAGGGTTCACTTTTAAAAAGTGAACGAGTCGACGAGGACGCTGCTGTGTTCGATCCTCAAATGTCCGCAGCCTAACCTGTAGTCGCCCTTGTGCAAGCTCCTTATTAACGTGCAAATCTGATTTACCCAGGAGTCGTTTTAGACAGAAAGATTAGCTAAATGACAAAATACCCAAACACAAATAATCTATGAAATATGGCAAAGCTTTTAAATCACATAGGCATTTCTACAACCAAATAATCACAACGTCTTGTCTTATCTGACTGGAACAACAATCAGTGTAATTATAATTTATATCAATATTAAAGAAATGTGAACGATAAATTCAAAGGCAGTATTACAAATCATAATCGTCCTTCCAGTCTCGTCTTCATAGGATCCAAAGCAAGAAGTCCGAGCTAGTTGTAGAGGGAAAAATTGGTGCAGTGTAACCAGCGCCCCCGAGAGGCGGACGAGCTGCATTGCAGCCGCATCATTCTCCGCAGTAAGATAGCGCTTGACATTTCTTGTTATCTAGAGTGATACGCCACGGGACAGAGAAAAGGGGGAAAGGAAAAAAAACACAACAATCCGTCTTACTCTTTGCTGTCAGCTGTCTTCATCCTTCCTTCCTATCCTTTGTCTATCTCTCTCTGTTTATCTCCCTCCTTCCTATTGTCCTATTGTCCTACTGGGACATTGATTCTCTGCATTGACTGCATCGACCCTATCATCGCCACATAGGATCCATCAAATCTTTGAGTGTGTCACTCTCTCCATCACCCTCTCTCCCCCATCAAACCCTCCCATCTTTTACACACACACACACACACACACACACACACACACACACACACACACACACACACACACACACACACACACACACACACACACAGACACACACACGCACACGCACACACACAGACACATGGCCCCACCTGTGCAAACCCCAACACCTCTCTCGTTTCTGTTTGTGTCGCCGGCTTTTCCTCTCCAGTCCGGCGCACTCTCAGCTATAACGACAGTTGAGCGATGTATACCAGAGCCCTACCAGAACCAGGTCGGGTGAAGTCACGGCAGATAGATCCATGAATCCAATCCCGTTTAGATGTGCTTTCTAGCGGCAGAATTCACCGTACCTTCGACCCGTAGGTTCTCCCCCGATTTGTGTCTGACAGACCCGGGGGGGGGGGGGGTCACGTGGGGGCTCGTGTAGGGGACAGTGAGTGAGGGGCAAGGGTTAGGACACTGTGTTAGGGATTAAGAATAGGGAGCATTGAAGGTTGTAGGGACCAGGTTGCAAGGGGTAGGGAAAGTAGGGAAAGAGGGAAAAGGTGGGTACGGTGTAGGGAACAGGGGATAGGGAGTAGGGAACAGGGGATAGGGAATAGGGAACAGGAGGTAGGGAGTAGGGAACTTTGTAGGGAGGAAGTAGGAAACGATGCTTGGACTAGGGAACAGGGGGAAGCGAGCGAGGACTAGCGAGCGAGGACTAGCGAGCGAGGACTAGCGAGCGAGGACTAGCGAGCGAGGACTAGCGAGCGAGGACTAGCGAGCGAGGACTTACAGAGTTTGAAAGCAGTCGACTCTCAGCTCACTCATTCTCGGCCACTCTTTCTTTTCTCATCATCATCTGTTCTCTCCTTCCCCCATCGGCTCGTAAATGTTTTGCGTTTAGCCCGACGCCGGGTGGGAATGACATGAGATCTCAAGAGTTGTTGTACTGAGTCAGAAGAAGGTAGGGCGCCTCTCTGCGATCGCCCGTGACCCGTGGGCATGTGTGTCTCTCCCTATGTCCGTGTGTCTGTCCGAGTCCGTCGGACTCAACGCCCTTGTTGTAACGTGTCTTCCCATTCAAGTGACTTCACCTGTGTTTGTGCGGACATCCCTACATAGCGAATTGCCGGGTCATGAGGGATTTAACCTTCAAATCCCTCCTCTGTGCATCGATTCTTTTTACTTTTATTTCTTCCCCGTTCTTGGTTGACCTCTTTGCAACTCTTCCTCCCCACATGTTGGTGTTACTCCTCCTCCTCCACCACCTCCTCCATCCTTCCTGGTATATTTATTTAACATTATTTTCGCAGGGGCTAATTCCCTTGACTCTGAGTCTTGTCTTATCATCCCTCATTATTTTCTCTCCTTTCAAGTCCTTCATATCCCTCTCTCTCCTCCGCTCTCTCTCTCTCTCTCTTCCTCGTCTCATCTTTGCTCCTCTCTCTCTCTCTCTCTCTCTCTCTCTCTCTCTCTCTCTCTCTCTCTCTCTCTCTCTCTCTCTCTCTCCCTCTCTCTCTCTCTCTCTCTCTCTCTCTCTCTCTCTCTCTCTCTCTCTCTCTCTCTCCCTCCTCCCCTATTTGCTCCTCTCTCTCTCTCTCTCTCTCTCTCTCCCTCCCTCCTCTCCTATTTGCTCCTCTCTCTCTCTCTCTCTCTCTCTCTCTCTCTCTCCCTCTCTCTCTCTCTCTCTCTCTCTCCCTCCTCTCCTATTTCCTCCTCTCTCTCTCTCTCTCTCTCTCTCTCTCTCTCTCTCTCTCTCTCTCTCTCTCCCTCCTCTCCTATTTGCTCCTCTCTCTCTCTCTCTCTGACACTATTTGCCTCTCTCTCCCTCTTCCTCTTCTTTCAAATGCTTACTTGTGTTGTTCTGTCTTTGGTCATGGAAACATTCACTCGTGAACATTGTGTGTACCGTACACAGTGTGTACCGTACACAGTGTGTACCGGACAGATTGTGTACCGGACAATGTGTGTAGGGGACACACGTGTGTACCGCACAATGTGTGTAGCGGACCATGTGTTTAGGGGACACACTGTGGGTACAGGACACTGGTTGTACGTTACACTGTGTGCGTACGGGACCATGTGGATACACACAGCGGACCTTGAAACATTTCCAAGCCACCCCCTCCTCCTCCACCACCACCACCACCACCACCCCTCCCGTTCTGTTTCGCCGTATCACATGTCATGTCTAACCCTCTCCTCCCACCTCTGATCACTGCCTTTTAAAACCGGAATAAGCTATGTCGCATACATACACGCCCTGAACAGGAGTGTGTATGTATGTCTGTGCAATGTCTGTATAGTGTGTTTGTGTGTGTGTATATACTTTGATGTGTCCACTGTGTTTTGGTGTTGTCGTGTAACCTTCATCAGGGGGGGACATCTGATGGAAATGTGCTCATTAATGACCCACTTACTGTCGTCGTTTACTGGACAATTGCAATATATATCGAACATGTATTAACCTGTTTACATGCAATATAGGAATATATTGCAATACAGTATCATGTGTGTGTTCGGTTAAGCTTTTTGTTCCCAGTGATTTCCGTGTATGTCGTGTATTTGTTTGTGGTGTAACATTTTCCATTGTCGTTCCCATATCGATGTGTGTGATTCCTACCACCCTGCTGACCGTCTGTCTGTCTTCCCTCTCCAGCTGTCCCCCCCTACCCCTTGACCCTTTTTCCCCCCTCCCCCCATCACACCTCTGGCTACAAGACCAACTGACCAAAGTCGGCCATTTTCCGTCTCCTCATTCCTGGGTCCGTTGAGACAAAGGCACTCTATGATATAGTTAGTGGGCTCGTAAAAAAGGCCAAAGGCCAACTGCCAATCTATTGGACCAGCTCTACAGAAGTGGTCGTCTGGTCTCGCTCTTTGTAGCGTCTGCTACAAAGTACGCCCGTTTTACTGCTGGTTTTAGCACTGGTGCTAAAGCAGCACTTTTGGTTAGTGCAACAGGAACATAGTAAGCCTAATATGTACCTGCTTGCACGGTTCATTATTTTTATCAATAAATGTAAGTAGGTCATAAATTGTCTGTAACACATAAAGCCATTTTGGTTAAGATTCCTTTTAGCTTTTTTTTGGATCGTTTCAATCCAAAAAAAAGATCTGATATTGACACGGGTCGCTGTGGTGTGCCTGAATGGCTCGGTCCTGTCGCAAACCAATCAAAACCATCGCATCGGGACTTCATCCCGGCACAAAATGGCGCCCATGCCAATACAGGATTGGCCTTTTTTATGTACATAAAATATTCTTTATATTTATATATTCTTATACAATTCCAGTTGAGGGTCTGGTCGTTGTTATACTCTCACCGTGCCGCTAATCCCAGCTGCTACCTTCTCACCCCTGATATCTCTCCCCTCCCTTTTCCCCCTGCCTCCCCCTCCCACCTGCCCCCTGTGTTGTGATCCATCCCATCTTCTAACACGGGGTCTGTTCCATCCCATCTTCAGGCTACCCTCCCCAGTCTCTCCCCCTGCGTAGCGTTACTAAAGTCTGATCCATTCGGAGGTACGTACTTTGAGTCAGCATTACGGCACAGCAGCAGCAGCAGCAAACACGCTATCGCTACGATCGGCAACGAAAGGCCCCGCAAAATCGACTCATTATGATTGTTTTTGCATTTCTTATTTTACGTTTGACGTTACTTTAGCTTTGTTTACTTTGCATTCGTGGAGAGGACGAGCGCAGACAGGTTCCAACCGTTGCTCTTCACGTAAAGTAACCTCTTTTGTTTTCGCCCTTCTTTTCTAAGTACTTAATTCAAGCAGAATTAAGTCGGATGCAATCCTACTCTTTTTCTGATCCAGTTCAATCAAAGAAGGTTGATGACCTCATAGGTAAACCTGTTTAGCGTTCTTTGATCTTAGTTTTCCAGATGTTTTAGACTGTGGAAATGGTCCAAGCGCTTTGACCTGAATTGACTCCCGAATTGGTGCATGGCTTAACAAGAGCTGACCTACGATTCAGAAACTGGTGTCAGAGCTGCACTGCACACCATGAACGAACTCTTCATCGACAAGAGTCTGGCTGCAGTCTAGACACTGTGAACTTGCGAGTTACAAAGACAAGGAAGCAATGCACCTCGAGTGAGCTTGTTTGACACTTCCGACTGCTAACGCTGCTTGCAACGGAGTTAGCTCAGCTTCTTGAGTACCGGCTGGCGATGAAAAGAATGTCGTTGTGTAAACATTGTGGATTTATGGCGAGGGAATACATTCATAAGCCCAATTCCCTTGGTGATTTTGACAAAGAAAATAAGCAGGGTGAACCAAACAGATTCAAATTGCATGTGACTAATAATTTAGTACCGCATTTCAACTGGTTTTAATCCTTCATCATCATCATCATCATGACTTTCTTCTTTTTATTCTTCTTCTTCTTCTCGTTCTGCTTTTTCTTCTAATTCTTCTTCTTGGTCGTGATTGTAGAGCATGTATCTGATGACAAAACTATTGGCTTATGTCCTACACTTAGATTGGTCTTTTCAGCCGTCAGTTCCCATTTTTTCGTTTTTCTGGCTTTCCCACCTTTCATTTTCTTGCCTTCAGTGTGTTCCTTCTTGAATAGGAAGGCAGTGTCAAATGGCTGACGTGTGACTGACTTCGTTTTGGCATTACTGTCAGGTCAAATTCTTCTTTCTTTTAAAGCTTCCCAAGATCCCTCAGGTTTATGTCTACCAAAGCTCAGGGGAAATACAAAGTGTGACATGGTAATACTTGGTGCCATAAATCTCACCATGGGCAAAGGGGCACAGCTGCTCTCTGTTTAACTACATTTCCCACAATTCCCATGCACATTGGGCTTAACGGCATCAGCACAGTTTTGTGTCTGGAACAATGTTTCAACTGATCAATCAAACGGCCAATCTAATAATTCTTGGTTCTAAACCAAAAGTCACTCCTTACCGGCTTTCAGCCAAATCCTTTTCCCTGAACAACAAAGCAATAATATTATATTCTAACTGTGCACTAACCACAAATCCATAGCTCAAATTCCTCGGCTTTGAGGCTGCGATTCACTTACAAACGCTCAAGTTCCAAAGTTGAACTGTGGAAATCGATGACCCATTTGTTTGATAGAAAGTTGCAGCAGGAAAATGTGCGACTTAACTCATCGTTCATTGGGTAGAGCTGCTCAGACAGAAGCATCCATCTTGGTTTAGCACCAGTAATTGTTTATATGCATCGAGTTATTTTCCACTTCTAGTTCCTTATTCTTAAAGGAGTAATCAATAACAATTAAAGCAAAGACACATCTTTATATTTATTTATATACAGTATATACATACATTTGTATATATATTTTGTATAGATATACATACAAATATATAGATACTTTAAGTGCACATAATACATGACAAAACATGGAAAAACGACAGAAAATAGCAAAATTAGTGCAATCGCGGTAAATACAACGGAAACGCAGCCGCTTGTTGGCAGGCCTAGGGACATGACCCTCGTTGACGACATGCTCCAAGCCTGTATGACAAGGACTACGACTGTGTAGGCTATTGATCCTAATCAACTTAATCCCTTCCCCCACTGCTACGGGCCGCTCTGCGTAAACCTCGTTGTTCCCGCGCGGCCCTGGGCGGAGGCGTGTGTGAGCTGACGTGGAAGTCATGGTGGCAGTGCCGCGGACGCGTCCCAATCTACTAAGAGCCATAACACGGATGATTGATTGAAACGCTTACCGGGATTGACATCCCATAACGTTTTATTTGGACAGACAAGGGTGCCCAAGGCGTTCCGCAGTATCCCTAACACGAGCTCATAGACACGTCTCAGGGTGAGATGGGGAGAGGGCCCATGGAGAGTTTAATGACGATAAAGATACATACTACCGTCCCCACATCCACAACATACACGTTTTAGATAACGAAATTAGGACTGTGTTAGCTTAGCTGGTGTTGTAGCTTTTGGTATTTTTGAGGAGTGTATTTAGCAGACACTTTTCTGGTGCACACACAAAGTTGTGTGTACACAAGGTGATTTTAATAGAATAAAATGTCTCTAGTAATCAATGAACCTAGTAATCAAGAAAAATATTAAATGCAACACTTAGATTTTCTTGGCGGGCCTGGAAAGAGTTCTGGCCAAGTGTTTTTAATGAATTAATAATGTAGCTTATTGTACCTCTCTCGCTGTATTTCAATTATCCGTGGAGCCTTATTTTGCTAATTGAATGTAATACGAAGTCTCGAATGTTATCCACAGTGTCGGTTTAATATTACTGCACAGCATGTATTAACTTAAAGAAGCATTCAATACATTGTGTACAATATGGATTAGAAGCGCAGAATCCCAAAATACAGAATCTTTTATGATGAGGTTTCAAGAGTCCTCTGCTTTTTTTCTCAAACTGGTGACAGGAGAGTGCAGGAAGTAGATAACGACCCGTGAGTGTCTGACTCACGCAAAACCTCAGAAAGCACATTGACCAACACTGATGTTGAGCGAGGGCAAAGTAGAAACTGACCACTGGCCGCTAACTCAAGGGTGCATTTCTTCCGAGATGTTGGTCTCTGAGAGATAATGCCACTTTTGGTGTGTTTTGGTTGTAAGTATTGCATGGTTGTTGTGATGATAATTATTATAACTAGTAATACTAGATAATGATGATGCCAGATCAATTATAAATTATATACATTGTGTTGGACTATTTTTTGACGTAGCTTCACATTGTAGCTATAACTAACGACGTAATATCAACAGTGCCAGAGATTGCCTTGTCTCCCAACATGAGGAAGGAAGTGTACATGTTCTCCCTTTTGGCACAGCCAACTGAAGGGCATCTTCACCCGATAGCGATGTCATAGTAATTGCGTGTGTGTCTTTGCACGTGACAGCGGGAGGAGACCCATACGCACCCCACAGAAAGGTTCTGTTCACCCTCAAAACGTTACGTTCATGTAGTCCGGCTCAACCCTGAATCCTGCGGGGCCCACCTGCATGTGCTTGCACATAAATTGGAGGAGGTTGATCCCAAAAGCAGGCACAGCGGCCCAGATGGATTCCATTGAGCCGGACTAAACAGTACATTGGTGGAACATGGCACAGCCTCTAGCCTGGCAGTGTCTCAAAGTAGGACTGTGGAATAGCTTGGCTTTGATTAACTTATTATTCCTCGAACAACAACAACCTCACCGCCACAACGAGCCGTCAAGTTCCCTATTCTCCATCCTATTCTTGAGACACCCCTACGTTTGTGTCAGGTCTGTTTTTTGGTAACCTGAAAGCTCCTTTAGCACTGAGATCATGCAAGCAACCGTAATTCGAAATATCGGACGACGATGATGATGATGATGATGATGATGATGATTTATGAACTTTAAAATTTAACGACGGGGAAAACCACAACTAAAGGTTACCTTGGAGAGGAACTTCATTGTCTTCGATGTCATTCAATGGCGCATTGAATCATTGCTAAACTGCTTGAAGAAGTATCAGCTCTCGGTGTGTGTGCACGGCTGACTGCCTTCCATACTGCATTCACTCTTTATTAAGGTGCTCACCTTGGCTCACGCCATCCACCATCCCATGGTTTTGATTAGCCTCGCTATAAGCTTACTTTATATTCACACAACAAAGAACAGTAGCTCAGTTTACATCCCGTGGCCGTCGGCTGTGTTCAACACGCAGGTGGGTCAGTGTGAAACCGCGCCATATTGAGAAGGAAAGAGCCCCATTCCTTGCCAAGCCATTACATAGAGTGCTGTTCCTACGTCTGCCTCACTAGCACCGTAGCGAGTGCTAGAGGATTTTTTCGCTCTATTTATACACGTATTGTACTATGTAGGACACAGAGTGCTTTCCAAACTCTTGGTCAAGTCTGGGCTATTAATAATGAATGTCACCGTTAATACGGTGCGCTCATACACAGTTTTACCTCCTCCTCGTCCGACACAACATAACTGTGGAGGAGGGGTGCAGCCCAAAACGCCGCGACCCCACCTTGCGCGGGCCTGTCCTTAGTGCGAACTGGGGGAAGGCTGGCGTCTAGGAGTGGATACCGTAGGAGGGCAGTCGGCCTACTTTTGGGCCTCGTGAAGTCAGTTTGGCAGATTACTTGCACCATGTCGACAAACCACACGTGACGCTGAACCAAAGTGTTCATTTTCATTGGTTAAGAAAAAGTTGATTCTAAAAATACTAAAGTATGACCATGACCACTTCAACAGGTCCCAATCATTTTGTATTCTCAGAAGGTCTCGTCTGTCTGCCCGTCTGTCTGTCTGTCTGTCTGTCTCTCTGTCTGTCTGTCTGTCTGTCTGTTGTCCTGTCTGTCTGTCTGTCTGTCTCTCTGTGTCTGTCTGTCTGTCTGTCTGTCTGTCTGTCTGTCTGTCTGTCTGTCTGTCTGTCTGTCTGTCTGTCTGTCTGTCTGCCTTGCCTGCTTGTCTGTCTGTCAGTCTCTCTTGTCTAACCGACTAATTAGCTTTATAGCTATTTGATAGGATTTTTCTTCTAATGTGCTGGCTGGATAAAACAACTGGATTCTTGGTTGTTAACAGCTTGAAAGAGAGAGAGGGAGAGGGGAAAAAAATGAAAAGTTGATTGTGAAATTCCAGATTATTACCCTTTTTTCGTGTTTGTGTTTGTGCACTAGTGTCCCTGGTAACGGTATCCATGCTACTGCTCACCAGGCACTCGTGCCCAGATGATTTACCAACCATAGTCTCTGTGCTTCTCAACATGTTGTGGCTAACAGTGTTCTGGCTAGCAGTGCTCTAGCTAACGTCCCTTTGGGAACCACAGAGTGTGGCTAGTCCAGTGGATGTGGACAAACTAACATTTGGCCGTATTTATCATTGTATCCTATTTATATTTCGATTTTTGGCACTATTTGCTGATATTTGGTCTATCACAGGACTTGTGATAGCAAGCAAATGACATACAACATGCGGGACTTCTGGCCCATGTTTTCGTTAGTGTACATCCACTGGACCTGTGCCTCTCTTCCCTCTCTACACGGTGTTTTGTCAGTGTTGCAAATCACCTCGTACAGGTGTATCTTATGGCTACTGTCTAAACGGCAATTGATTTTCATAACCATTATTCCTGTTTTGTCCTGTCTCCTGTCTGTCTGTCTGTCTGTCTCTCTGTCTGTCTGTCTGTCCGTGTCTGTCTCCTCTGTGTCTGTCTGTCCATTTGTCTGCCTGTCTGTCTGTCCTTTTCCTCCTTGGTCTCAATGGTTCTCCTTCTGGTCTTTCTATATATTGTCTATTGATATTGTGCTTTTGTTTTTTTCTTTCTCTACCGTACAAATGTTTGTACCTGTAAACAAATGGGGGTGATTGCAATTTCTGAATTTACAATGCTGTTGTTACATCCCATAACCACACTCCTCATATCCATCCTAACTTGGACCAATCACATCATGATATTTTTGCTTTTACTCTACGTTCCAATAACCCCCCCCCCCACTCACATCGCCACCTAAACCAAATCCAAAATGTCCGCCACACTTTGCCTCAAAATTCCCCATCATCCATCCTCATGACCTCCGCCCTTTAACCCTAACCCCTGGGGACCCGCCACAGCCCCCGCCACAGGCTACGAGAAGTCACGCAGTCTCAATAATATATCAGGCATGACGGCCCCCCCCCTGCGCCTGACCCCCATCATCAACTCCAACTTCGAACCCTTCCAGCCCCCCGGCCTGAGGCGCTGTCGCTCCCCCATCCCCTCCATCTTGTAGATAACAACAGCAGCAACCCCCCCCCCCCCCCTCCCCCCAACACCCACCCACCCCCCGCTCCCCCCCACCACCCCCCGCCGCCTCGACCTCACCCACACACTCACCGCCACTAAGCTAACCAGGAAGTGACTGTAACCGCGTCAACGAGTGAATATCAACAACAGCAGCAGCCTTTTTTAGCAACAGCAACAGCAGCAGCAGCAACAACAAAATACTAATCGATCACATGTTTTAGACGAGAGACGGATTCCTAGCGGTAGTACGAGCTATGACAGCAGCATGGACACAGTGACGCACATAAAACTATCCGCTTCGTTACAATAGCCATCGTTCACTAAGCCACTGAATGGCATGTTCTCCAAGGAAGCAATGAAGAGGACGGAGGTGGTGGTGGTGACGGTGGTGGGGAAGATGGAGGAGTAGAGGGTGCTGTGTTGACAGAATTAAGCTCTGTGCTGATCCAATGTCGGCTTTACAGACGTAACGTCTAGCTTCAGCAAGAGTCTGATGCCCTTTGTCTCGTTAAAAAAGAAAAAATACTATTTAAAAATCGTGCACACAGGCCTGGACTTACCTTCCTTCGTTCTACACAAAGACCAATTCAGACCGGTCCAGACACCCACACCCTCACACGTCCACCTTACCACGAGGGAATGACGTGAACACATAATTATAATTAGTAGGGAAGAATCGTGACATTTAGATGTGTAAGACTAGATGTTCAGTTTATTGATGACCACGTTTCCCACAGCCATTTCTCGCCCTTGCGTCTGCACCTGCTCTCGGGGTCCAAGACTCATATTTAAGATAAGAGGTCAAATGAAAAAGCTTGCCTCACACATACAAAAAGAATGAAGAAGTAGAAAGACCTGCATGTCTACACACATGCACACACGTACATGCCGAACCTGTAGCACGCATGAATAACACATGGAAACATCAAAAAAAAAAAACAAGACAGGCATTTTATAAAGCTTAGGAATCTGATATATGAATATTTATTTCAAAGGAAATTACCAAAACCTATAGCACCTGTGCACCTTTAAAAAGTAAAAGCCATGTAGATTTAGACGGTATAAGACATCTTCTCTTTTTTCAACATGGTGCCCGTTAGAGTTGTCTCAGAGTAGAGCATTCCGTACCATCGTACCCACCGTTAAGAACCATTCTGAACTAACACGTGTTCATGGACACACACACACACACACACACACACACACACACACACACACACACACACAGACATAAACTACACTAATCTCCACCGCGTGAATTCGTACCTATAAGTGTTAGATATGCATATATGTAAACATATATATGGGAAAAGAAGAGAGGGTTTAACCTCCATTACTATGGTCACAATGAACGTAGGAAAGCCCCGGACCACGTCTCTGCTTCACCCCTCCACCTCTTCCTCCCTCTTCCTCCTCAGGCTTTTAGTGCGATATAAGACCAGGAGTCACAGCTTCGAAGCAACCTCTTAGGGGAATAATTAGCGAAATGTAGCGAAACCTTGAACTATGAAGCTAGCTAGCTAGTACTAACACTTTTTACCAGTACAAGTAGGACACATAGGTCTAAGATAAGATAGGACCTTGTTAGTGATTGACTGAACTGTTGAGTCCTAGTGGTCCTCCATTGCCACCGCGTGGTTATGCATCACGTATTTACATGAAGAAGATGATGATGATTGTGATGTTTCTGGAGGAGAGGAAAGGGAGTCAGGTGCAATCGATCACATGCACCAATCGTGTGGTCCAGCAGTGGTCAGCTGTAGTAAGTTTTGCCGAAAGCAACATAGGAAAAGAAAGCTGATGGTTGAATAGCCAATGTGTAGATAGAGGAGGATTCCAAGCCGAGCCCAAACTATGAACTTATGACCTCCTCCTCGCCTCCAGCGTCCAGTGGCATTGTCACATGGACGGGACTGTGTGTCTTCATTCTCGAGCATTGTGGATAAAATTCCCCCGCAACTGAAAAAGCTACCAGTACACACAAACTCCCCAACCCCCAACCCCAATGGCCGAGTTCAGAAGAGACGCGGCTGAGCTGCAGCACTGTAGCGTTTGGACCACTTTAAGAACCTTTTTGTTCACTTTGTATTCGGGGGGAATTTGGAAGAAGTGCATTAAGGTAAAGAATGGAGGTACGTTAGACGGTTCAGCTCGGTCAGAACCAAAAAGCCTGTTTTATTTCTTTGCTGGTTTATTTTTGGTTTGTTGTTTTTTCGTACTGGTCATGTGTTCCATCTCCGCCACCATTATGATAGACTTGTACCAGACGGGCACCAAACTTGTACAAGACTTGTACCAAACTCGTAGCAGACTTGTACCATAATTGTACCAGACTTGTACCAGGCTTGTACCAAACTTTTACAAGGCTTGTACCAGACTTGTGCCAGAGATGTACCAGTCTTGTACCAAATCTGTCCCAGACTTGTACTAGACTTGTACCAGACTTGTACCAGACTTGTACTAGACTTGTACTAGACTTGTACTAGACTTGTAGCAGACTTGTAACAAACTTGTAACAAACTTGTACTAGACCTGTACCAGACATGTACTCGACTTGCACCAAACTTGTACCAGGCTTGTACCAAACATTTACAAGACTTGTACCAGACTTGTGCCAGAAATGTACCAGTCTTGTACCAAATCTGTCCCAGACTTGTACTAGACTTTTACCAGACATGTACTAGACTTGTACTAGACTTGTACTAGACTTGTACTAGACTTGTATCAGACTTGTAACAAACTTGTGACAAACTTGTACTAGACTTGTACCAAACTTGTACCAGACATGTACCAGACTTGCACCAAACTTGTCACAGACCTGTACCAGACTGCACTATACATTCCTTTCTTGCAGCCAATGGCAACCCTTTTTTTGTTTGTTTTCCTTTTCTATTCTTTTCTCCCTTTTTTTCCCTTTCTTGGACCCCAACCCTTTACCTTCCTTGCTGGTGGGTACAGTAGGAGGGACAGTCAACGGCTACTGGAGTGACAGCCCGTGGTAGAGTGTCGGACCAATCCCTGCGAAGACGCCCCAGAGCCACCTCAGCAGCCACACTTTCATGCCAGAACAGAAAACACAACAAGGACAACAGCAAATACAACAACTATTGCAACACCAGAGAATAGAAATATGCAATATGATTGATGGATTGTTGCATTGTGTTGCATTTGAGATTTCGGGGGACGCATGTGGATGTGTGTGCGTTTTTTGTCTCCATGCTCAAACAAAAGACTGTCGGTGGTGAATACGGAGGCAACAGTCTTTTGATTTGGAACTTGTAGCCAACATCCATTTTATTTATATTTTAGGGCTCTGTGCAGCAGAGTGAAAATGTAAAAATGCTGTTCATGTTGTCATTCTACACAAACTTTTGCTTTCAAATTGTATTTTTTTAAGGAGTTTTCTCTATTTCTTTTTATCTATGTAGTACCACTTTTTGGGGGGTTTGTTTCTTTACATTTAACTAACTGAAAAATGTGTGTGTTTTTTTTCTTTTGACCCTTGAAGTGTATTCCTGTGACCTTTTCATTTCACGTGCTTCCAGGGTTAAGATGAGTCGTGGTTTCCCATCCTTTCCCCTATTTCTCTTTCCTGTTCTCTTCTTACACACCCCTCAATCTTTACGCCGGTAAGGTTGTATCTTTACCGTAGATGGTCACCCCCTTGCCCCAAAGTATATTCCTTAGTGTATTTAATGTCTAAATAACCAACTTGTTAATTTCTCAAAGCAGATTTTTTTTAAATGGGAGTTAGTGAATGAGCAGAATAGATGAGGGATCGGTGGCGAGAAAAAACGTTTGACCGTAGTTGGTGTGGTAGCTCAACCTTGTGCTCAGGTCTTAAATTAGCTCGCCCGTTTGCGTCATGAAAAACCCAGGTGTGCGAGCATGTCTCCTAGTCACGCTCCAGAGAATTAAAAACACACGCACGCATGCACGCACACCTACGCACACTGTGTGTATGTGTGTCTATCTACCAAAACCACCTCCATTATAGTCGTCAGGAATTCTTTTTCCGAATCCACCAACTAACCGGTTTCCTTCTCCCAGTCTCTCCCGTCTCTCCCCCCCCCCCCCCCCCCCCTCCCTGCTGTCTGTCCTCTCGTCACATGACGTGTGTCCACCTCACCGCGCTCGTGTTGTCCGTTGTATATATGTAAAGTGTTGCGTGTTGTAAATGAATTTGCATGGGGTTCCCATTGCGAGCAATAAGGTAACTGATAAAAAAAAAAAGAACCATGTGTCTCTTGCGATTCCCCATCCAACGGTTTGCGTCTCCAGCTTTACGAATGTGTACATACAGCGTCTCCACGACGACTCAGATTTGCGGAGGGACGCAAGGTGTGTTTATACGCATATATATGCACTTACAGCATGCCGAAAAGAAAGGGTTAAAAAAAAAGAGTATCAAGAAAAAACACGTCTTCGCCCCGCTCGGTGCGAGGGCGTGGGCGGGTTGCAGGTGGGCGCGTTATTATGCATGCAAAAAAGAAAACTGCTATGATGATATTGGCCAGGAACCCCCTGGCCGTTTAGGTACTGTAACGCGGGGTGGGGGAGGGGGGGGGAGAGATCTATTTTTGCAGGACGGGGAGGGGTTACATTTGTAGAAGCCAGTCGTAGAGCGGCTTTGTAAAGTGACTTATGTCAGAGACTTATGACAAGAGCAGACGCATCGGCCCGCTCTCATCTTATGGTTTTGTCACCCCCCCAGCCCCATTCTCTTTTCACAGAGAAGTGTTCAGAGAGTCCCGCACTTGTCCGATATATATGCAAAAAGAAGCAGTAACTGTGAACTAACGCAAACGAAAAAGAAATGACTCAAAAAAGACAACAAACAAATCCAGCTTCTTCCACCATAATTGTGATTTCATTTTCTTTTTATATTTATCCCCCCCCCTCACACAAAGATGGCTTCGATGCTTTGTCCAATTCTGTCCCTCGTTCCACTCTTTGCGTTCTCTCTCTCTCCCTTGCTCTCTCTCTTTCTCTCTCCCTGTCTTTCGCTCTCCCTCCCTCTCTCTCTCTCTCTCCCTCTTCCTCTCTCTCTCTCTCTCTCTTGCTCAATCTCTCTCCCTCTCTCTCTCTCCCTCTCTCTCTATCTCCCTCCCTCTCTCTCTCTCCCTCCCTCCTCGTCCTCCCTCTTGCTCTCTCTCTCACTCCCTCTCTCTCTCTCCCTCCCTCTTGCACTCTCTCTCCCCCTCTCTCTCCCTCTTCCTCACTCTCCCTCTTCCTCTCTCTCTCGCTCTCTCTTTCTCTCTCTCTCGCTGTTTTTCTCTCTTTGTCACCTGTTTTGCTCTTATCGTAGCATAGATTTGTGGTTTGCATCCATGACACCACATTCACATGACCTATTCCAACCCTTGCAATAACTAAAAATAGTGGGGAGAATCTCAACATAGAAATCCTCTCACTGCAGTCCAGAGCCAACTTGAGACAAAACAGTGGTGGTAGTAGAATCAAATTAACTATATGAAACAATCAAACATCTTTGTATGTTAAACTTACCCTTTCTTTCACTGCTTTCCATTTACACAACTCAGGTATATCTTTCTATTTCTCACCTCTCATACCTCTCTCTCACTCTCTTTCTTTACCTCCATGTCCCTCTCTCTCTCTACTTTCTCACCCCCATAGCAAAGTGTGTTCATCTGAGCTGTTGAAACAATGTACTGTATGTATAGAAATGGAAGAGACTGAACCGTGTTCTGTTTTGCTTTGCATTGCTTTGCCCCTATGTGCGTCTGTACGACACGTGTGTGTTCGACTTCAGATGTGTTCCCCTTGTGCACTTCCTGACTTCCTCTCTGATGTCACTTCCCCTTTTACCCTTTTCAGCTCCAAAGCCACCACTCAATTCTAACCTTTTCCCAAAATTCATGTTTCAATAGATTTGAAATAGGTAAACGTTGATTGTCCTGACCCACACACACACACACACACACACACACACACACACACACCTAACTCTAAACGCAGAATCTACATGGGACATACATACAATGGGTGGATGGGTGTCATCATCCCCCATCTCTTCCTGTTCGTCCAAAACACCTCCATAGAGCTGATCCAGTCAGACCATCCGGGAGGAAGACAGGAATCCCTGTAATGTTTTTGTTCTTAACGAGAGCCCATTGATCAGCTGACGTGTGGTGCTGTATTGGGATTGGGTGCTGGTTTTTGGCGGGAATGAGGGGTTGGCGGGGGGGCTATGAAATGACGTGTTCTGATTGGTCAACTGAGGAACATCAACAGGGGCATGAAATGAAGGAGGAAAAATTGTGGCGAGAAAGAAAGTAAAAGTTTGGTGAGGAGGAAGAGGAAGGAGGAGGAAGGAGGCAAGAGGCAAAGTGCTTCTCACTTCATGTAAGGACGTGCGCCTCGCTGTGCCTTCCCCGTGTAGCTTCCTGTGTTGCGTCGTGTCCTCACCGCTCGTGGTCTGTGTTCACCCGCGCTATGTGTGTGTCTGTCCGTGTGTGTGTGTTCTCTGAGCTGTGCTGTGTGCCGCGCTGTGTGTCTCACCGCCATGTATTTACTCATTCTTTTCTTCCACCCGAGAGTCCGGAGGGGAGGGGTCGGGGGTCAAATAGCAGTTGCAACTATAGTTTGACGCCCTTGTTTCTATACTGTTTCGGCCCCCACAACACCGGACCCTCCACAACACCCAGGGGGGGCATTGTGTTGTGCAGGGTCTGGTGTTGGGGGGGGCCCGATCTGAACCCAGCCTCGTCATCTGGTCACCACCCAATCCGACCTGCAGCCAATCCCTGATCGCAGCCATCCACCCCTGTCCCCGACGGCACAAAACAAATTTTAATTATTTGCAATTGCTGGTTGACGTAGTAAAAAGCCAGGCCTGTGCGTCCCTCTGCGCAGGGCTCACTGTGACACGGCTCAGCTCCGGGGGTCTGCCTTCCTATAGCTTACGTCCTGGTGGGCTGCAGTCCTCCTAAACCAGCAGTACAGACTAAACTTCCAGGCTCAGAAATTGAACGAAACCGTAGCTGTGTTTTTTTTTATGTGTTTTTCTTTGCTTCCACCCTCGTCGTCCGAGTTCAGCCAAATCATGACGGCATTGATGTCACCGATTGCTTATTGTACCGCAAATCATATCGTGTCATCATAACGTGTTCATCGTACGATTAATTTGTTGTTGATGCAACAATCCATACTGCTATCTCTTAATATCCACTTTCTGGTCCTGGAATAGTCTGCCTCTGCCAACGACCTTGTTCTGATGTTTCGACCTTTAAATCCCCAGAGGTTGGAATCTGTATTGTTGCAGTCCCCCCTAGCCATCCAATAACACTGGGACATCAGAGAGGTTTTAAGTGTGTTTGAATTCAGAGGACTAAGCAGCCAGCCAAGGACTTAAATCTTCTGCAGACTGAAACTCTGTCTCTGTGTGTGCGTGTGTGTGTGTGTGTCTGTGAGCGTGTGTGACAGAGAGAGAGTGTGTGTGTGTGTATGCGCAACACTTTAAAGCTTTTTTTTTCCTCACGATATCGAACATACTTGCATGCCATCTGAGTTAGCTTTCAGACTGCTTCTGTGGTGTGGTTCTTGGCCTACAGCAACAGCTTTGTTTTGGTGGTGGTATCGACTCGATCTAATGTTACAACCCAACCCTTTCTCACACGGTGCCGTTGGTATTGCAGCAGTGAGAACGCATGTACAGTTACCAGCCATTACAGATACCCCGATGAGAGAGGGCGGGGCTTGCATGCACGGGAAGAGGGAGGGGGGGGGAGTGGCATCTGTAATGGCTTTAACTGCACATGTTGAGGTCAGAGGTCAGCATTAATCGACTCTTTCCATACTAAAGAAATTGGAGCTCAATGATGATGCATTTGTCAAATATGTTGGGCAATTGGTGTGGCTCATTACCCTATCATTTCCATTATAATTTATTTCAAACAAAGCCAATCCCATTGAGTTAACCAATTACTGTGTCAAAATTGTTTTACTGCTCACAATTATATTCTGAAAGTAATGGAACGCCGTTTCATGCTTTTTTTATTAAAGCATGAAACGTGGTTTTGACGTTTATCCTTGAATCATGAACCAATACCAGTCAATTACCAAAAACACATTTGTGATTTGCGTCGTATCTTAACTGGTGCAGAACCAGGAATCGTTTCCTTTCTTGGGGGGAACATGCATCAGCCATGCGAGTAGTATCTGACGCTTGTGTCTTCTCTTCTCTCTCTTTCAGTGTTGAGTTTCTAACTTCCCGCTGTACCTGAGCAAAGAGGAACGACAAAACAAACGTGCAATAGTCCTCGACGCAAAGACATGGGGTAGCAGACTCACGAGAGAGAGGAAAAGAGAGAGGCCATGAGAACATAAGGAGAAAGAGAGAGAGAGAGAGATAGAGAGAGAGAGAGCTGAGGGTGGAAAAACAAGAAAATATCCTGCTTTTTTTTGCTTGGTTAACGTGATAATAATCTTCTTCAATCCTGTCTCTGTTGAAAGCTCCTGCTTTCCACACCCTGCTCAGGAGAACATTGAATGGACCAATGACAAGAGAGCATATGTCCATGCAACCTTTAAATTCATAATGAAGAGAGGTAATGCATTGGATGACGTAGGAAACCAATGTAGCACCAAATCCTTTGACCACAACAGCTTTTTTTTAACACATTCTTTATTCAGCGTCCTCTTTTTTTTCAGTTTTTCAGTCATTCTTGTTTTCCGATCATCCTTACCTCGCAACGGACTATGCAACGTGAGAAAACGCCAGAGCCTGATGTCCTAAGTGGATCGAGACTGGCCCAGATGATGTCGTGAGGCACAGGACTATTTTATTAAAACAAGTCTCTCACAGAGTAGGACAGGATGCTACACACACACACACACACACGCACGCACACACACATACTGTACACACAGGATACATCCGTCAGATCCCATGCTATTTTGTCGTCGTCATCATGACCCTGTGTCATGGTCGTAGCAGTTGCCAACTTCGGGACTCCGAGGAACAAACAGGGGGCCGCTTTCATTTGAAAGCTCCCCAGATAGTTGAGCCACTCCCCTCGATTGCTGCTGGAGCCCGCCCAAACAAAAACACAGACAGATGGCAACCCTGCTGTTAGCGAGGCCTGAAGAGCGAGGGAGCAGAGGAAGGAAAGAAAAGAAAGACTGTGTGCTTTGCGGGACGGACAACAAACCGAAAGAGGACAGAATAACCTCCAATCGTCTCTTGAAAGGCAGCGACCGCGACGAGGGAGTCGACGGAAAAAGACATTGTTCTATTTTGAGTGCCCGGCACACTTTATCGTCATTTTAGCATATATCCCCTACCTCCCCCCCTCCCCTCCCTCTCTCTCTCTCTCTCTCTCTCTCTCTCGCTCTCGCTCTCGCTCTCTCGCTCGCTCTCTCTCTCGCTCGTTCTCTCCCTTTCTCCATCCCTCTCTCCCTCGTTCTCTCGGACAACGTCTTCCACTCCCTCCCTGCATCTCAGCATTGCTGCTGCTCTTTTGTAGCAAAAAAAACTGCATGGCATGACCAAAAAAAAAAAAAAAAAAACTGAACCCGAAGAAAGACAGTATAAAAATCAACGAACCTCCCAGCAGCAGATCAGAGTTCAAGAAAGAGCAGTCGGACTATAGAAGAGGAGGAGGAAGAGAGACCACACATTTAGATTCACTCGACTTCATCAACGCAAACTCATATTTGTCTTTGTTGTTTGCCTTCCCCCCCCAGCCCAAAAAAAATTGCCGCCAACGCAGGCAAAAAAAAACACAAAATGATCCCAACAGTAAAGGATGAGGGGATTCTGTCTCTCTCTCTCTCTCTCTCTCTCTCTCTCTCTCTCTCTCTCTCTCTCTCTCTCTCTCTCTCTCTCTCTCTCTCTCCTTCTCTCTCTCCTTCTCTCTCTCCTTCTCTCTCTCTCTCTCTCTCTCTCTCTCTCTCTCTCTCTCTCTCTCTCTCTCTCCTTCTCTCTCTCTCTCTCTCTCTCCTTCTCTCTCTCTCTCTCTCTCTCTCTCTCTCTCTCTCTCTCTCTCTCTCTCTCTCTCTCTCTCCTTCTCTCTCTCTCTCTCTCTCTCTCCTTCTCTCTCTCTCTCTCTCTCTCTCTCTCTCTCTCTCTCTCTCTCTCTCTCTCTCTCTCTCTCTCTCTCCTTAGTCCCCCAGAGTCAAGAGGGATCTCTTGCAGACTGTTTCCTCAGCACTTCTTGGGAATATGATGGAATAACAACACTGGTGACTTAGGAAGTGTGTGTTCACCACGCAAACCCCTCTTGTAAAGAAGAAAAAAGATATATATATATATATATGTGTATATATATATATATATATATATATATATATATATATATATATATACAGAGAGAGATATGTATTCCAGGGAAAAAAAAAAAATTAAGGCAATGTTTTAGAATTTGAAAGTGCATTTTTATGACATTGTTTACCAGCATGAAATCTCTGCATGACTCTTTGCTCTGCAAGTCCGTCAGGTCTCAAGTCCCCACATGACAGAAGAGGGCTAGAAATCTAGAGTTCAATAAACAATGGGAAATGAAAAAAAAATACAATGAAACCTTTACGTTACATGCTATGACGTCTAATCGATGTTTAGGGTTAGCTTTAAGAGAAAAAAAAAAGAGGTACTATATTTTTTTCAATAACACAAAAAAAAGAAACAAAAAAAAAAGAAACCTTAGGATTGCAAGCTGCAGAGGCGTGTTTTTGTTCTGAACGTTTTGAGGTACATTCTGAACGATTTGAGGTACCCCCCCCCCGGCCCTCAGGGGCCCACTCCTCCCGGCCCCCAAAGTTTCCACTTCCAGGATAAAAATAGCTCTTAGGAACCCCAATATGACCCGTTTCTTATTTTTCTTTTCTTTTAGTTTTTCGTTGTAATTACCGACACTCCCATATCGTCTCTTTTACCGCCATTTTGATTAACATGGTCACCTGGCTACCAATCCACCTTCTCTTCCTCCTCCTTCCCATGAGTCTGCCTCTCATGCTTTGTCTTCCGTGTCTTCCGTGTCTAAGGCTCACCGCCCCCCCCCCCCCCCCCCCCCCCCCTGACCCTCCACCCCGCCCCAAGCCGAGGCGGGGGTCCGTTCAAATCCCAGCATGCCCTTTCTATCGGCACCAACTTCCAAATGTGTTGACCTTTCCAGGCTAAGCCAAGCTAACAGTTCCCGTCCAATTCGACGACTAAAATATGCATCATTTTTGCTTTGTTTCATTTATTTATAGTGATCTCTTGTCTTTGATGTCTTTACGAAAATGTCCAAGTAAAAAATTCTCTGAGAACCTTAAAAGACAGCACTTAACCTATGACGTTAGCGGTTAGCTAGCGTGACGTTTCTAGAGCAGATCTGCACCTCAGGGAGCTGGTGTGGCCCTCCTGCTAGCTGAACGCTAATCAGCTAGCTAGATGTTAGCTCTAGCTAGGCTTAGTATCACTTATTCAACTATTCCACAAGAAGGCACCTTTCCAATACTGATATATTTAAAATGAATCGTAGGTGAAGATTTCTTTATAGATTAGTGAATTTAACTTTAGACAAACACACCAATTAACTCCAGAACGGCCTGAATTTCAGGCATTGTAGCGCAAGGTGTGACTTGCAATATATTATGGTGGCCGTACAGGGCAGTTTTGTTGTGTTGAATAAGTTTCATTGGCGATGAATTGGTTTCATACGGCAGGCTGCTCATGTTTGTCCTGCTAAAGTGGATGTGCCAATATCCGAATATTGCAGTGTCCGATTTGACTAAGTGAGAGTGTAATAATGATATGAACCAAAGATGGTTGTCCTTTAAAATGTATATGGAAAAGATTTGTAATATCAATATTTGTTATTTGTAATTTTCTTTTTTTTATCGAGCATTCATCTCAGGGGTAACATATAGCACGCCGAAAATACCCACAGTAAACACAGGGCAGTTTGTCACAGGGACAGGAACAATAGAGAATATTTTCTTCTTCTAAATCCACCAAGCTAATGTGAATCCCTTTCATTGTGTTCCTACATACATTATGTTAAGACCACCCTCCCCCCATATAATGTTTTGTGCTCACTATTATACATGAATATTATTCTGATTACTATCATGATATGATATGGATGTAATCTTTATTTGGGGGGAATCTTGTATTTAGTTGTTTTTCTCTTTTCACAACTATGCAGTGCAGCTTTCAAATAGTCAACAATAAAGCTAGCTTACCATTGACTGTAGCTATACAGGGAGTAAAACGAAACTGTATTCATCTATTTTGTTTTTCATATCTCCAGCTCCCTTTTGTGTGGTCGATTTTACATATTGCTATGATGATACGGATTTATTGAATATTTAGTAAAGATGCTGATGGAAATGATGATTGTCATTTGAATGATGACTTAACAATAATAATGCATCCATCCATGCTTTTGTATTCAAGTCTGCAGTTTTTAAACACAAACAGACTATGCAACTATCAGATACCTGCAGTAACATTGCTCTTGCTTTTGAACTCATCGTGGGATGAGAGAGGATGGCAAAAAACATGTTCTTTGTCCATATGCAAAATGTCCCCTACCTTCTCTGTCCCCCTCTCTCCCCAATAAGATGTTATCTCATTTCCCCTCGCCCGACCCCGACACCACGAGTCAGCTGAGCTCTAGTTTGTATTTAAAGAACTACAGACGAGCGTAACCAAGTTGCTTGATCAACCAATAACGAGACGACAGACACATCAGAGGGGAGTTTGGTGGAGAAATGAGCAAGGGAAGTGCACTGTAAGACAAGGTGAAGGGTAAAGACAGGTTTTTGTCTGCGTGTGTGCGAGTGTGTGCGTGTGCGTCTGTGTGTGCGAGTGTGTGTGTGTGTGTGTGTGTGTGTGTGTGTGTGTGTGTGTGTGTGTGTGTGTGTGTGTGTGCGTGTGCGTGTGCGTGTGTGCGTGTGTTCGACCTACCGTCATTCTGCAGGGACTGGGAGGGTTTTGAGCTAACCTGTGTCACTACACGTCAGTGAGGGCGAGTGAGACAGCCGAGCCCACCCTTAGTGGAACTTTACTTGAAACCCCAACGAAAATATAACATATCAACGAACCACAGCGAAAACGCAAGGGGCCGCCAACTGTCCATTGTCCCCATCCCCCCTCACCCACACACACCTCTCTCACTGAAGCCACACCTTTCTCTGTCTGCCCCTCTCCCCCCGTCAGCTCAGCCCTCCTCCTCCTCTTCCTCTTTTGTGTTTCTATGAGGAAGATGTCTCTTCTTGCATCCCTTGATCTTGATTTTTTTTTTCTATCCCATTGTTTGGAAATGAATTCTAATGCATGGAAACTTTAAAAAGACGACTTTAACTTCTTTGTGAATGAAGGATGGCGGCGGGGGCGCTTCTCTTCGGGCCGCAGTACGGACCCCGTAGTTCCTACTCCTTTCCTGTTATCTCTGCCGGGAGCTGGCGTGACCTTGCAAATAAATGGCTCTGAAAAGACGGTTTTACGATGATCTAACCCCTCAACCCCCTTATTGTTGGCATTGTGTTTTGGAGATTATTAACACAAATTTTATTGCGCTTATCTGTATTGCTTCGTTTAGATGTGGCTCATCTCATCTGGCCATCTGTCGGCCTGTGGGGTTCACTTTCTGCTAGACTTAAATGTATCATTAGATAGAGGGATGGTGCAAAACTCCAAAGTGGAGCTGCGTTTTGGTTCCATATATGTCACTGTAGTTCAATTGACACATTGCACTGTAAGCGCAATCGCAGCTAAATAGTCAATCGAATTGTGAATGGTAAAAATGTGTAATGCATTAGTAATGCCAGTAGATGGGGCTAAAGGCCCTTGTCTCGCCGAACAGAGGTAAAAGGAAACCAGAAAGAGAAGCGTCCTGCCATAACACTGAATGGGGATTTATGCTATTGGTGACATATGTTGGGAAACAATTTTAATGTCATAACACTGGAGAGAAAAAAAATAATTATAAAAGAATCAAGAACTGTATAAAATATATTTCAAAGGAATGTTTATTATTTACCTTTTATATTTTTGAAACATGTAAAGAACAAAAGAGGTTAACACAATGTACCAATTCAACAGCATCCAAGAAAAAAGACTTATAAACAGTTGTATTATTTAAAAAGTATGAAGGTTTGACTGTGAATGCTGATTTACCTGAGCAACTCCTCTCATTTACTGATAGGATGAATAAAAAAATATCACTGAAGAATAATGAATAAAAACATAAAACTACCGGGGAAAAAGCAAATCTAATTTAAAAAGAAAATATTAAAAACTTAATAAAAACATTAAAAGCTTATGCCAAAATTTTCTATCCGTGTCTATCTTGTCTCGCTTCTTTGCATTTCTCTTGACCGCAGAATGTATGAGTTTACATCAATTAATTCATTCGCATTTATTGTAATATATCGTTTTACCTCTAGGTGTCACTGTTTGCATGGTTTTAACAACAACATACTTAAGACCTGTAAGTACTTCCTAAAGATGCTTGAATAGAGAAAGAGGAAACTTTCATTCAAGAAACAATAGGGTATTCTTAGGTTGGTTTATGTTGTCTTTACTGGACCATTTACTCGTGATGAAATACGACCAGATCAAACTACTCCTACTCATGTTCGGCTGAAACACAGCCCGTTTATCAGCTACATGAGCCTCAAGCTACCCTCGGCCTCCCACTGCCATAGCCGTCACTCTCGGTAGCGTACATCTGGGGCACGGCGAAGACAGCCAACCGGACGTCGGACGGATGTGGAGGTCCCGCCCCCTGGGTTCCAGAGCCCTCCTGATTGGAGGAGGCCGGGGTCAACACGGTGGTGTCGACGCGGGGATGTGCCTGGGAGAAGCTGCTCCGGTATTCGCTGCCGCTGCTGTCGGCCAATAGGAGGTCGGCGAGGGGGCGCATGGATGGCGAGGGCTCTAAGTGAGGGGCGCCGCGGCGGGCGGGTGGGGGGGCCACGCGGACACGGGCGGGGTGGGGCGAATAGGCAGGTGGGACGTCCAATCGGGAGGGAGCGCTGAGTTCGGAGCTGGAGAGGTGAGGGGTTAAGGGATGGATGAGTTAATACAGAAGGAAGACCGAAACGGGTTCAGAGGGAAAGCTTGGAGCGGTAGATAGAGCAATCTTTGGTGTGTGTGTTTGCGTGTGCGTGTGCGTGTGTGTGTGTGTGTGTACAGCATGTATGTATTTGTGTGTGTGTGTGTGTGTGTGTGTGTGTGTGTGTGTGTGTGTGTGTGTGTGTGTGTGTGTGTGTGTGTGGATTTGTGAGCGTGTGTGTGTGTATGTGTTTGTGTGCATGTTTGTTTGTGTGTGTGTGTGTGTGTGTGTGTGTGTGTGTGTGTGTGTGTGTGTGTGTGTATGTGTTTGTGTGCATGTTTGTTTGTGTGTGTGTGTGTGTGTGTGTGTGTGTGTGTGTGTGTGTGTGTGTGTGTGTGTGTGTGTGTGTGTGTGTGTGTGTGTGTGTGTGTGTGTGCGTGCGTGCGCGTGTGCGTGTGCGTGTGTGTGCCTGCTTGTGTATGTGTGACAGAGAGCATGACCCAAGCTGGCACCAGCTGAATTTCAAATCCCAGAACGACCCACAGCCCCCCCCCCGACCCCCAGCTGCGGACCCCACGATAGGGAGCCCAACGTGGGGGTAGGGACAGCCGGGGTCCACGTACCGCTGGAAGCGCCGGAAGCTAGCATGAGCCGTGCTAACAGGAGGCTCCGCCCACCACCGCGCCGAGTCAAGCTGCTCGTACAGGCTCTGGGACGGCAGACACACACACACACACACACACACACACACACACACACACACACACACACACACACACACACACACACACACACACACACACACACACACACACACACACACACACACACACACACACACAAATGTCACGAGGTTAAACAGCACTGCTAATACAATAGTTGCATTTTTTTTTATCATCATATTGTTTATTAAGTGTCGTAGTGCTGTGGGACGGGGTCTAGCTCACCCTCAGAGTGTCATAGTGCTGTGGGACGGGGTCTAGCTCACCCTCAGAGTGTCATAGTGCTGTGGGACGGGGTCTAGCTCACCCCAGAGTGTCATAGTGCTGTGGGACGGGGTCTAGCTCACCCCCAGAGTGTCATAGTGCTGTGGGACGGGGTCTAGCTCACCCTCAGAGTGTCATAGTGCTGTGGGACGGGGTCTAGCTCACCCTCAGGGTGTCGTAGTGCTGTGGGACAGGGTCTAGCTCACCCTCAGGGTGTCATAGTGCTGTGGGACGGGGTCTAGTCTAGCTCACCCTCAGGGTGTCATAGTGCTGTGGGACGGGGTCTAGCTCACCCTCAGAGTGTCATAGTGCTGTGGGACGGGGGGGTGCGGTGCCTGTAGCCCCCGGTATCGATCCCGGGCCTCGCTGAGCGGAGCGGACAGAACCCGGAGGGAGGGGCACTCCTTCAGCTGGGCGGAGGGAGACAGAAACAGCATGATAGTAAATGTATCCATGTATTTAATATCACCTGTAAACGTCCCACCATGGTCTGATGTGCGACCCGGATGCCCACAGAGACACACATAAGCATTGAGATGATATATGCGTGCCGGGCTCAGCCAATCACACGCAGCATTGCGATCACAGTAACCAAAACAGTTCTGGATCATTTGCGTGTTCGAAGACAAACTACAATCTTGTTGTGTTAACCGGCACTGGTTTTGAATAAGCCACTATTCTGATCCATTGGAAATCTTTGGAAGTGATCCTAAATAAACATATTCCCCTTCCATGAACAGGCGCTAAGCTAATGTCATTGTAGCTCTGCATTTCAATGGAAGGCTAACAGATACTATTGGAAGAGACTTTAACCAGCCTGTTACATTAATATCAAAGTCTTTGTATGGCTAGGTGATGACCGAAGACGTCGAGGAGACGTGGAGTTTATCTGTCAGCATTTATTTCTGTGGAACATCTAAGATAGGGAACATCACACGTGGGTTCGGGAAAATAATGCTGGCATCCCCCTTTTCCAGACTTCAAGCAAGAGAAAGTCTGGCTGTGTGCAACCTCAATTAATGCCCCATCAGAAACAATAACAAACGATTAGTGGAACTAAAGAAATAATATATATATACAGGCTGGAAATCTGTTAATGCTAACCCAGTGAGCTACCCTTCTGGATGCACAATAATGAATTTTTAATAAACAACTTCTAAGACCATTTTATATATTTTTGGTAGGCCTAAAGATAAAATTTCATTTGAATAGGTATTCCTTTGACGGAATTCCTCGCGGATTCTTGCGAGTGAAAACGCAGACTCCATGAGGGTGTCCCGGGTACCCGCTCACCCGCTGGGCCAGGGGGGCGATGCGGTGGGAGGTCCAGTGTGGGGGAGCCTTGGGGTAACGGGTCTGGACCTGCCAGCCGGCCTGGGGCCGCCCGGCGTGCGCTGTCCCCGACGTGGTGCCCGGGGCCGCGGGAGCTGAACGGGCGACCCGCTGAAGAATGGGGGGAAGGGGTCCGTCCTGTCGACAGATGTGTCTACATTCACTGGGTTGTCACGCTCACCAAAGCACCACCCGTTCGCTTTGGGTTAAGTAACAGTCTACACAATCGTCATCAAAGTGGTTTGGGTTAAGCTACAGGCTTTCTGTTAAGCTACAGGCTGCAGAATCGTCAAAGTGGTCATATTGTCCGAGGGACAACACCGGCATTGATTTGCAGTGCTTCAACCATTAATACATTGACCTCTGATCTTTCAGCGCTACATTTCACAGCAGGTTTTAAATGGAGATCCATTTAAAATGGTATGACCTGTGGTTTGGGTCAATAGCACTCCTGGTAGGACTACAGGGCGTACCTCCTTATTGGTAGGCCTACTGGGAGACATGCTTTTGATTCTTGATTAAATATCGTTCTCTCCATATCTACTGTCCACCTCTAAGGCCGCGACAGGGGGGCGGGTCCGAGCCGGCTGTCCTGCATGTGTCACTTGTCGGTCTCTTTCGGATCGAGGAATTCAAAGCCGCCAAGATTCTGCACCTACTGTCTCCATCTATTCAAAGTTCAACTGTAGTCTATTTAAATGTAAGGTCAGCCACCCTCTGACTTTTCGAAAGCGCATCCGAGCACGAGCACCCGTCAGTGACTTAAATAATCAATCAGACATGTCTGTGGCACTGTGTCCAAATGGCCTCTAATAGGGAGGGGAGCTCTTAAAGGGTATTCAAAAGATAACATCTGTAGCACTCTTAAAAACATTTATATCAAAAGATGTATAGACTCAAGACATGCATTGATCATGTGACCAGCTTAATGCCCAACTTATAGTGCAAAACGCGCCATCACTTATGGAGTCATGGCGCTTTAAAGTGTCTGCAAGGGACGGAGCGTAAAGTCAATGATGAAGAAATCATTCAGGAACACCCACCTTGCCGACCACCTCCACCTTGAAGGGTGGAGGTCGCGAGTACCTGAGGCCGATCTCATAGCTGGTCTGCGGGATCTCTCCGCCCCGTGGCTCAGCGAGACCCATATACCCGCACTTGTGAACTATCTAAACCCGCAGGAACCAACGACCCAGTCTTTAGTGGGACATAACTCTGGTACAACAGTAAAGCAGATTATTGGTGGATCATCGACATGCAGAAAAGAAGAGAATAGATTTCTGTTTAGTTGTCGCCATGGCAATTGTGCTTGTTTATCTTCTCCTGTGACTTTTACGCTCTGTTCAGTATTCACGACGTGCGCAACGCAGGTTACGTTCTTTATTCTACTACTTTCTATACAGGCCCTTTACAAAACCTATACTATATTATTATTGTTGTTAAATAATAATAATCACTAACAACAGATAATAATACTAATATTATAACATTGGACTCAAATCCTTGCAAGAAAAAAAAGTATTTATTGAAATTCAAGCAGTAACAGGCACAAGGTGTTTGAGTGTAAGAGTAAGACTAAAGTGCAGCCAGTTCCCGCCGGTTCATCTGTCCATCATTCCAGCGCCCGGTCATTCGTTGGCCTAGCCTAGCAGGACTCGGGTCTGGACTTGGCCGCCCTGCAGCGCAGGACCTTCAGGAAGCTGTCGATCTTGTGGGAGTCGCGGCGGAAGCACGACAGCAGGAAGTGGAAGTTGACGAGCTTGGAGGGGTTGTCCTCGCCCAGGTTGGGCCCCCCGTGGTAGGGCAGGTAGGACAGGTACTGGGAGGCGGGGCCCATCTGCTCCACGGGGCAGGGAGGGTAGACCAGGTTAGGTCTGTTTGTGTTGTGTCGCGTTGTATATAACTGTATCGTGTTGCTTTCTGTTGTGTTGTATTGTGTTGCATTGTACTGAATCGCTTTGTATTGGATTGGATTGAGTTGTGTTGCGCACACACAAATTCACGCATGCACACACACAAAAACCAAACATAAACACACACACCTCCACCCCCAGGCCCACCTCCGACCCCCCCGGGCCGACCTCCACCCCCCCAGGCCCACCTCCACCCCCAGGCCCCCCTCCCCCCCGGGCCCCACCTTGCTGGAGAGGACGTCCAGGCCGTCCTGCAGGCTGGAGGCGTGGTCCAGCAGCTCCAGCAGCCGGGTGGACACCAGGCCCTGGGCGGCGGCGGGAAGCGAGCGTGACTCCTGGGACAGGATCAGCAGCGGGTGGACCCAGGCCTGGAGCAGCGAGCGGGCCAGGGACATCAGCTCCGCCTCCTGGGGGGGGGGGGGGCGTTCACATTCAGACGGCCCGTGTCTCTCATCGGCTGGACGGCTTCAGAAGCGTGGAAGCCTTTGAGTGTCGAACCAAAGTCGTCCGACCGGAAGGACTTTATATGATTTAATTTTAAAAATGGCACTCTGAGCGGGAACTTGTGTAAGGGACGGACGTCTGTTTGTGATTGGTTCAGGCAAAACTGTCACTTCTCCGCCCTACCAAATGATTCACTTTCCCTCTCGTATGTGTGAATGTTTTTACAGTTTTTTATTTCATATATCACTTTGAAGAACCAGGCAGGATAGTCCAACGCAGTTGTTGTCAGCCAGTGGGCCGGGCCCCGGATTTGGCTGACCTGAAATGCATTCAGTGTTGCGGGAGATTTGATTTGATGTTGGCAGGGTTAAAGCACAAAATGAAACCAAAACTTTTCTGGTTATGGGTTATGGGTTTTATGGTTGTTGTGGCGAGGCTGTTTGACACGATCCACTAGATATCTCATGTATGCATGTGATGTGTATGTTTATTTTGTTTGAAGAACCTACATGAGGTAAACCGGGAAGTGGAATCATTTATTTCCTAAATCTAGATCTTATGTTCCTCTCTTCACTCTCTTCTTTCTTTATCCTTCGCTTCTGCCTGTTCTTCTATTGTCTCTTTATTCTTGGATGGCTTTGTTGTCGCGTTTTGCCATTGAGTACATTACATTGGTGGCAAAACATTCACACTAACATTTAGGGAATTAAGCAGATGCTTTTACACAATAAGTATACTTGTGAGTACTTGTATTTGTCAGAAGAAAGAGAAACGAAAATAAATCGCTGTCGGTACAGTAAAGAGAAGAAACAAGTCCCAAGCACTTACAATCGCTAGGTTAACCCATTCCCTGTGTACAACAACGATAGCTCGGGTAAGAAGCTACAACCATCACACCCTCTGTCTGCTCGCTAACGACAGCGACGGGATTTCCCTGTGAGGTGCTTTTGATAAAAAAAAAGCTTCTACTGGTTGCCTGAAGCGAGCCATTGTGCGTTAAGGGCCCGTACGTTAGGCGTGTGACGGAGAGGGCCACGGACTGCAGGAGGGCTCGGAGACAGGCGGCGAGAGAGGGACACTTACGCTCACGCTCAGAGTCTGCTCCTTGTCGTTGGGCGTCTGTAGGGACGAGGTGTGGCACATGTTGGGGCGGGGCATCAGCAGACGTCCCCCGGAGGGCAGGTGACTGTCCTGTGGCGCAAACCAGAAAGAGAATGTTCTTCATGCAAAAAAAGTACTTTTCTGATCAAAGTATCAATCGCTGCACACCTCACTAAACACATGATGCATTGATCTCTTCCTCACACACTCTCACTGGAGATGGGGGGGGGGGAGGGGGGGGGGCTGACCATGTGGTGGGTGAGCGAGGTGCTGATGGAGTGCAGGGTGTCAGAGCGTTGGGACGCCCGGTCCAGGAGGTCGCTGACCGGGACGGCCTGGCAGGCGGCCATGATGCTCAGCACTGAGGGGGAGAGAAGGGGAGCAGGGGGGAGGACAGTCATCCAGGGGGGGAGAGTACCGTCGAATCGATGTTACAGTTAGAAGAGATGGACAATAATGACAATAAATAGAGAATGTTAGTTAAATAAATACGAAAATGTTAAACGCACAAAAGTGGAAAAATAAAACAGGTGTTGGGGAGAATAAACTGTTGTGACTAAACTGAAATGTTACTGTAATCCGACCACACACACATGTGAATACACACATACACAAAAACACACAACTTGCATCTGACCTGTAAGGCAGACACTGGTTCCTTGTGATCTTCTGTCCGCCATCTCTTCTTCTTCTTCTTCTTCTTCTTCGTCTTCTTCCTTTTGTTGGTCTCTGCAGGTTCCTCTTGGTCCTCTGTGAGTCTGTCCATCCCCATCTTCTCCCCTGCGTTATATACGGGCTACGCTCATGTGTTTATGCAGCGCTGTGTTGAAGGACGCACTAATTGTTTCTCAGTCTAAGTCGTTTGTTCCAGTACCATAATGAGAAACATGGACCGAGATGTGCCTTTGTGGATCAGGTTGAACCACAATCTGAGTTCCAAGGTGTCATCCAATGTGTGTGTGTGTGTGTGTGTGTGTGTGTGTGTGTGTGTGTGTGTGTGTGTGTGTGTGTGTGTGTGTGTGTGTGTGTGTGTGTGTGTGTGTGTGCGCGATAGTGTGTGTGCAATTGTGTGTGTGTGTGTATGTGTGTGTGTGTGTGTGTGTGTGTGTGTTTGTATGTGTGCGATTGTGTGTGTGTGTGTGTTTGTGTGGGTGTGTGTATGCGATTGTGTGTGCGATTGTGTGCGTGCGTGCATCTGTGTCTGTGTGTGCGCACGTGTTTTGGTGTGGGGCTGTCTGTGTGTGTGTGTGTGTGTGTGTGTGTGTGTGTGTGTGTGTGTGTGTGTGTGTGTGTGTGTGTGTGTGTGTGTGTGTGTGTGTGTGTGTGTGTGTCCAAGTAGAAGTGTGGAATAATGTACTGACTTGCCTAATTAAGTAGATGAATGAAAACATTAATGATGATTTACGCATGTAAGGACCTTGAATGCACCTTGCTTTTCACAGAAGGGCAGCCCTTCAAAATGTCATTCTGGTTTCTCCTTCCATTTTCTGAACTAAATATAATAAATGAAGTGATCTCATACAAAGAAAATATAAAATCTGAAGACAACGTGAACATTGTCAACGGGAGAAATTTGTTAAAATGTTAAAGTAAAGTGAAACGTTGACATTGATATGTTGGCACTGTTGAAATTCTGAGCATGATGACATTATTTTACGTATAATTGAAAGCTATATGCTATTCTTGGATCAAACATCAATAGTTAATTCTTTATTTATTTGTATTAAAAATAAAACAAATAATTAATAATAGATTTATATGTAGTATTATTCTCCTTATTTTAAATATTATATTCATGAATAAAATGTTAATGTAATTAATAAAGTCTTAATTAGCCTTCAAGAGATACTGCAATGTAAGTTCAACTAATGATAAACGTACATAATGTGTACCGATGAAGAATAACTTATTTTTAGGACACATCTTGACAGCCACATTTGATTGAATGTTATAGCCGGTTCATGGAAAGATACAGGCAGCAAAACGACCAAGCATTTGTTCAATGAGACAATGGCTGCACATGTGCCTAAACGTACACATCTTGGGCGGTAAAAACAAAGGAAACAAATGTGAGAGGGAGGGACCATCGTGGAGAGTTTGGGATTGGCCATGGCTGAAGTCGGAGATACCAAGTTAAATTGCAATACTCTATATGGGAAGTGGACATGTCTGCAAGGCTGCAAGCAAGGCCGCCAGACAGCTAAAGGAATCGACACAATGAAGGAGGCCTCAATGGGTGCAAATGCAAATGCAAACTCTTTCAGTTGGAGAGGAAGGGAGGTATATCTAGGTCAAAGGCGAATGTATACAAATTCCTTTTCAGCTGGTCATTTCACTAGTTATTACTTAAACAAGGTTTCCATAATTTTTTTATCATTTTATATTATAGTTCTGATTATTATTTCCAGGACATGTCTCCTGTGACATGGCTTTTGATCGTTGCCCTTGACTACAATGTCTGCTCATGGACAAAGTGTCATGACTCTGACATGCCTGCCTCCCCTGGACTATGTTCTGCTACCCTATAGTTTACCCATGAGCCTTTGCGTATTGGATCTATTTTAGTGACTTTTTAACTATGTCCGTATGCATACCTCGTAAACCTTATCCGTCGGCCTGCCTACCAACCTAAACGACAGAATAGGTCGTTTATGTAGGTCGTCTGAAACAACCCATATCAACGTTTTTTTCCCTTATCGACAGCAATATGTCAATTGTGTCGAGGTTCGGTCTTGCCAGATCCAAATGGATGACATTTGTTTTATTCTCTGCAGTTTCAGCATTAAAGTGCGTTTTGATAACTTTTCTAGTGATAGATGTGCATTTTCATTTCGCATGAATGTATATGATGTTTCGTTTATTAGTTAATGCAATGTTTTCCATCGCTGCCATTGTGATTCATATGGACGCAGCTTGCATGTTGTTTGAATCTATGTCTTTGCGTTGCATAGTTGTCTGAGTTGTTGTGCGCTATTTGATGTAACTAGTGATTTTCTTTCAATTGAAACATTTCAAGTGACCCAGGGAAGAAAAGACGCATTAGGAAATGTTTTGTAAGACATACCGGAACTTCATGTTCGCTTTGCTTCTGACCGAAAATCCACCCCATAGCCCAATTTTATGCATACATTCATCAAAGATGATCATAACAAATAATTCCTCTGTTTTCGAAGCATAAACACAATCATAAAGTAAAAGGTGGACACACACATTCTAAAAGGCTACTGCAATTATCAGTATGGGGGTCATAGAAATACATAAGTGACACTTATTTTATGTGGGGGCACAGAACGACTTGGGAGTGAGATTGGGCCTCAACATTTTTTTGTTTGGTACGGGTTTCCGACCGACCCTGTCAATTTATGTGCGACCCAAACTATTTTATGAGCTTTATAAAAAACTATAATTAGGTTTTGGTACAGCACCTCTTCATTCTGTACAAGGATGAGCGAATTTTATCGTTTTTAAATGAAAACAACCATTCGCTGCCACTGGAAAAAATAAAATAAAAAAATAAAATAAATTCCCTACCTACCCATGACCTCAACTGACAACCAACAGGAACCAAACTTTTTTTTTTTATAGGCCCAAAGGTGTCTGGTCTCTTTTATACGATTCAGGGCATTATGATAGTTGGTAGTTATGTAGTTAGTAGTTATGTAGTTAGTAGGTGACCTCTGAGCCAAGGACACTTGGGTGGGAGCTGGAGCCCTGGGGGCTCTTACGCAACAGTGTAACCCGATCCCCCCCCCCCCCCCCGGGGTCAAAGGGCCACGGTTCGGTGAGGGGTCCCAGTCACGCCCTGGAACAAGCTTTTCAGGTATCAGAGCAGGAGGCCCTGCCTAGCTCCAGTGTGTCTGTGTGCACCTCATTCCACTGTCTCGCGGGCCTCACTTAAGAGAGACTCTGCTTTAGAAACAGCCCCCTTCGGGCAGACTATTCTCTGCAAGCGCTAGAAATGCAAATTCCAGATATGTCATTCCTGGGACCCAGGGGAACGTGGAGAGGATTTACGTGTCTACGCATCTTGAAAGGGAACACAAAGAGCCGTGGCCTCCAACCTTGCAGTAAATGGGCGTAAAACGGCGTCGGTTTTAATGTTCCCATTTCCGCTGAGATGGAGATACGACCGAATGCATCGAGCCTTGTGAAGACCGATGGCTTGGGGACACGTTTTAAACACGTTTTAGGGTCAAAAGGTCAAAAGCCAGGGTCCTTATGAGGTATAAAAAAGTTCCTGTGAATTTCGTTCACGACCTGTTGTCGTGAACGAAAGAGTATTTTCTGAGGCTTTTTTTTGTTACTTCCTGTAGGGCTAGAGCCCCCAAACGTATATCTGTCCTAGTCATTGAGGCCCTCTTTCAAATAAAAGACACCCCAGCTCTCTAGGTCCCTCCCAAGTGTCCTTGACCCCCAGGTCACTTATTACATAACTTCCTCTATGGGGTTAGACTTAATGTATATAATCTACCAAAACTATCTTGAAATTTTGCTTTTCAAATAAAATGAATGCCATCCATTTTGTTTTGGCAAGGCAGAACCTTGACACACGTAACATATTGGCGTTTATTCGAACAGTCGATAGGGGGCTAAAACATTTATGTGGGTCGTTTTAGACGACCAATGCAGACAACCTATGCTCACGTCTAGTTTGGAGAGGTGTGGTTTCTCCCGCACATATAGTGTACAGTGGTGCATGTATTGTACAGGTATACAGTGACCTTCAGGAAGGCTCTAACCTTGACTCTACACACACATACACACTCTTCTGACCTCCAATATTTTCCCTGCCATTAAGCATAGCGTTGGTTTGGGCACAACCACCAACTTGATGCCAGCTCAGATTTCTATAGGGCACAAACGTTGTGTGTGTGTGTGTGTGTGTGTGTGTGTGTGTGTGTGTGTGTGTGTGTGTGTGTGTGTGTGTGTGTGTGTGTGTGTGTGTGTGTGTGTGTGTGTGTGTGTGTGTGTGTCGGTTCATGTTTGTGTGTGCGTGCGTGTGTGTGTGTCGGTTCATGTTTGTGTGTGCGTGCGTGTGCGTGTTTGTGTGTGTGTGAGTGCCTGTGCATTAGCCTGGGTGTGTGTCTGTGCGTGTTCAGTGGTGTGCCTATTTGCGTGTGTATGCATGTATAAACAACCAACAGATAGGCACACTGCCTCAGGGCATGAGTGATCCTCTCTAGTCTCAACTCAGCAAGGTATTGAAACACTAACTCAGCAGAGGTGAATATCTGCGCCCTGATCACACACCCAAACACCCAAGACAGAGTGTATGAGGAGAGAGGAGAGAGTGAGAAAGTTGCCCTTAATCAGAATCAGAATCATATGAGGACATTAAACATCTGATAATCTCTCTCTCTCTCTCTCTCTCTCTCTCTCTCTCTCTCTCTCTCTCTTTATTGGCATGAGAAACAAACAATAAAGAATTCTCTCTCTCTCTCTCTCTCTCTCTCTCTCTTTATTGGTATGAGAAACAAACAATAAAGAATTCTCTTTCTCTCTCTCTCTCTCTCTCTCTCTCCCTCTCTCGCGCTTTCAGAGAGGGCACATTTTCCCCTCTGTCTCTGTTCCTTCTCCTATTTCTCCCTCTTCTCTATTTTTAAGTCCTACTTCCCTGTTCCTATATGAACCAACACATGGTCCTTCATAAGGTACCCACTTGGCAGGTAGAGACCTGTCTTTCATTGTCTTCCTCTCGTCCCTTATAGAAATGTGTGTGCGTGTGTGTGTGAATAGGAAGAACATGCTGCCCTTCCCCCACTAGTGGCTCACAGCATTGTGATATGTACACACAAGAGCACACACACCGAAGCACACACGCACATACAGCGCACACACGTTGGTCCGCCGTAAAGCATGGTTTCACGCCCCCTTTGAAAAAAAGACCAGTGTGCAGTTGCAGAACATCGGCTCGATTTCAAATCTTTCCAACATTCCCGACTCTTCCGTTCCCTTACTCTGAAGCAGGACAGGACATCCCATCTGTGGATAGGTAGGATTCAATGCATTGTTTTGGGGCTTTAATCCACGGTGTTACATGGGGATTCTTACACGTGGATATTGCATGTCGGCTTGGGAACATTGTGTTCCTATAAATTGCCGCACATGGTTAGGTCATGCGGACATGCAATGCAGAACTCTTTCTTCAACCGAAATCACCAAAACGGCAAATTAATCTGTTTCATGTGTGTGTTTCTAAGTTTTGTTTTGTGTGCGCCAAATATTAGTCGAAATATATGCAAATGCTTATTTTGTTAGCGTGCAACAGTTAGATGGTTTTGCGCCACCCGTGTAAAACATTGTGTTGAATATAAACATTTTCTATGACGACTTCATACGTCTTTCCACGTACTTCTCATTCACAAATGCACAACAGTAAGTAGCCTAGTCCTGCGGCAGCCTAGGACGCCGTCGTCCTTGGACGATGGGACATAATTGGTTGTCATTGGAGCGCATGTAATTCGAGGCTGCGCCCCGGGTAGGAACGCTCCATATGGAAGTGGGGGCCCGCAGAAATGGTAGTAGGACCTGATTGACTGATCACATCCTCAATTAGTTTTCCCCAAAACCTGTTGATACTATTGCAACGGGTTTCTGTAGGCCAGCAGAGAGAAGCCTCGGTGATTAAAGAAAAAGAAAAAACAGGCCACAAAAACCAATTAGAAAAAGATTGTGACACCAAATCCATTTTTCGGGGGGGAGGGATACGACATTTTGTTTTGCCTAGAAGTTTGGGGCAGAAAGTGTTGTAATTGTGTGCATTCATTTGCTGTAATTGTTTGCGGCACGCTCGAAATTAACTAGGTTAATACTATATATAAGCTAGTGGATATATATGTGTCCGCTATTGGTCGTGAGTGAATTACGTAACCTTTGCGCTGTTATCTAACCTTGGGATACGTTCCATGAATTTTCTTCGGTTCATGCCGTGGCATGCGCTTCAGGGTGTCGCCTGGCCTTACCGCAAATATCTGTTGATCAATTCTAAATTTGCTACTGAACTTTTGTGCTTGATTTCCTTACAGCTTCTGCATCCCTATTAAATGATTCAGTTTCACCCTTTAGACTGTCATTTCTAGACCATACCATCAGGGGGCGCGATTTAGTCAATGATTATTTTCTCTGGGCATTGCAATTATTCTTCTCCTCTCCTGCGACCACTTTGCATGGGTTGGGAAACGTGCTGACCTGATGACGTGGTTGCGTCTATTTCGTTTTTTAACTGTTAATATGTTAATAGTTTAACCAACCTCTGCACTGTACACAACATACGAATTCCTAAACATAGGTTTGGCTCCTTCGGACTGAAACTATTTGACATTTCAAGTGGGCCAATTGCATCACAACAGGCCTATTTGAAGTGTCAAATAGTTGTATCACCTCTCATAGAAGCCTCACCCTCCAACCCCCCCCCCCCCCACACACACACTATGACCCCGCCCCCTCATTATGCACACATGTGTCCGCCGTGTCATGTTCCGCTCCTCGCCCCCACCCCTTCATGTGCCCTCTCTCTCTCTCTCTCTCACTCACGCTCTCTCTCTCTCTCTCTCTCCCTCCCACTCTCGCTGTCTCTCTCTGCGCGGTACAGGCAGGAGAAGTGTGACCACCACAGACAGCAGCAGCACCACCGCCGCCTCCGCCAGCACCACCACCACCACCACCACCGCCACCACCCACAGACATGTCGGACTCTGAGACCATCGCTCCCGTTGAGGCCCCCGTCCCGGCCGCCTGCGCCGAGATCAAGGCCAACCTGGATAAGTGGTAGGTGAAAGAGTGTGTGGATGCGCGCGTGTGTGTGTGTGTGTGTGTGTGTGTGTGTGTGTGTGTGTGTTTGTGTGTGATAACAAGTCTACAGGAGAGGTCAATGCATATCATGCAATGGGGCATCGTGCTCGATGTCTACGCGGAATTTGCGTAAATATGTCGATTGATTAGGGTTAGGTTAGTTACAGTTCGTGTTTCTGCACTTCTGCCCTTGCACATCCAATCCGCTGCTGTGAGGCCCTACGCTCCGAGCGGGATTGCCGTTGTTCTGCCGTCGCGTCAGCTGCTCGGCTGTCTAAGATCTGTTTGGTATTACCGTCCGAGTTCTTCATACATACGCAGTCCGTCCTTGCAGCCCTCGGAAATATTGCATATTTCGCAATTCCGAAAGGGGCGAAATGGTTGCTTGACACCTTGTGTCTTTGAGCAGAGGAGCGTGATGTAATGATACAGATCCCCTGGCCCGACAACACGGCTGAGAGCCTCCACCAGAGTTCCGTTTCGAAGCTCTCTCCGGCTCGAGAGTCACCCGAACGTTTCGGATCTAAAGAGCGTTTCGGGGAGCGAGTGTTATCGCGAACGGACGACCGCGTTTGGGGTACACGGGGGCGCTGTCGCATCCTCCGTGTTGGGGAGCTAAAATGGCGTCGCGGCGGAGGACATGGCGGCGTCCGACGGCGTGGCGACGCAGCTTGAATATCGTGTGGACCAGCAGTGTCCTCAGATTGAGCACGACATGTTCCCCGGGTCTGGGGGTGAAAGGTCGCGGTGCCCTCTGTTTTAGGAGGCGTTAATGAGGTGCCTGTGAGTTGGAAGTGAATGGGATGCCCCCCCTCACCCTAGGCTCTCAAAAGAGAAATTAGCGAGAAAGACCCCCCTGAAAGAACACGTTGTTTCGGTCTTTAAGAGAGTGATTGTGTCTGATATGTGAACACTGTGGAGCTGAGAGTTCCCCCCCCTGGTTTGTAAAACCCACCCCTCCAGCCAGTGAAGGCTCCAGTGTCATTTCCTGATGAACTAGCAGAGCCAGAACAACATGGACGACACCGTGTGCCTGCGCACGTTGGTCAATGACATTGTCAATGTCAAAGCGGTTCGACGATTTTATTTATTTTCTAGCACGTCGATATAGCATGGGAGTATATTATACAAGCTTAGGAAGGTTTTAATCTAAGTTATTAAGTTGGCTTTAATAAAACGAGGATGAGAAAGATGATTGCGAGGAACGCTTTTATTTGAATCCTCGATTGAATCAACGTGTACAAACAGGAATTTAATATTGGATATCTTAACATTCTCTGGGACTTGTTAAACACTTTATTGACACTTCTGGGTAACTTTCCTCTATCTAAGCAGTTCAGATGCTCTGGGTCGATAAACCTCACTGACCATCCCTGTCTCTGTGTGTGTGTGTGTGTGTGTGTGTGTGTCTTGGTGTGCATGCGTGTGTGTGTGTGTGTGTGTGTGTGTGTGTGTGTCTGTGTGTGGAAGATAAGGCGGCCTATTGAAACGGGGGCAAGTCTTGGTACATACGATTAGCTAACAACTTGTTAAAATTTAACAAGCGTAACAAGGAAATTTGGCCTCAGGTCGTTCAGCCATAATGTGTTGGTTTAAGATTATAGATTGTATGGACAGATGGTAAATGTATAGCTTAATGTTTATACATTGAAGAAAGGTTACCCAAAGAAATTACTATCTGAAACGAGTCCTGTGTGGGACTGTTGCTGTTCTTTGAGAGTTTGATTCTGTTAAGCTTTTATTCCAGCATACATTGTTGCTTCTGCCTCTTCTAATTGTTGTACATGTAGCAATCGTCAGGCAGAAGCCGGACTCAAGTCAGGCTTCAGCCTAAACATGTGCTACAAAATGATTGTAATGTACACTCGAAAAACGATGTATTTTTAGAAGTCTTCAAATAACTGTGTGTGTGTGTGTGTGTGTGTGTGTGTGTGTGTGTGTGTGTGTGTGTGTGTGTGTGTGTGTGTGTGTGTGTGTGTGTGTGTGTGTGTGTGTGTGTGTGTGTGTGTGTGTGTGTGTGTGTGTGTGTGTGTGTGTTACGGTGTGTGGCTGTATGTAGAAGATACCATGAGACTTTCCCAACCCTAGATCAGATCTCAGCTTCGTTTGACACCTGTTCATAAAAAAAGTAGGCCAGCAAAGCAAACGGTCACCTTGTCGTCCATCTTCACCCCACCCTGTAGTCGGCCATGTTGGAAATTACAAGGTTTATGGCGGGAGATGTAAACAGTTGTACTTTGAAGTAAAGTTGAAGATCGATCTAACTACGGTCTCATTGAGTTTGTATGTAAATGGTTATTGGGGCAAAAAGTCCATATATTCTTGAATAACAAGAATAGTTAATTGATGGTGGTTGCAAGAGTGGGACTGCAAGGCGCGTTTCGAAGGGAAAACCGATGCGATGTTGGAGGTTGTGTGTCTCTGAGCTTGTTTCTGAGCATACAGCGGTAGCATGAGAACGGCATTTAGTTCTGAATGGAGCTCAGGACATCTCAGGTCAGGTGTTCATAATTAATGATCTTGGTTATGACGCTATGATGTCGTTTCCGTTGGCCAGACTTGAAGTTGTGGAGACATTTGAACATTTGAAATACTAAGATGAGAGAGGGAATGTTTTGGGTGTTTCATACTGAACACATGTGTATAGTATGATATACTCAAAACATTCCTTATCTCATCTTGTGTTTGGTGTAAGCAAACTTGAGGCATCATCTAATCAGATTGACATGGATGGTTAAAGTATTTTATAGATAGATAGAGCTCAGATTTTTATGTATTGATTAAAAGTTGTGGTATGCATTTAACAACATGCATTCACTACATCAGTTGTTTCTCGTCCGCTTTCAAAGACTTCGTACCTGTGGATCTACAGATCCTGTATTAGTTACTCTGACTACTTGATCTTACAACAGTAGCTCCAGAGGGTGTGTGAGCTGACCTTTAAATGTAGGTTAGTGAGCAGCCAGACCCTGACCCAAGACCGCATACCAGAGTTATTCATGTGCACACATGCGCTGCTTTGTAGACAGATTCCCCTTCCCCTCTGGAATGTGGTGACTCTGCAGGAGTCTCTGAAGTCCCCCCCCCTCCCTCCAACTCCCGACATACGGGTTTCAAATGGAGCCACTGTTCATTCATAATTGTAGTATGAGTATACACTAAGTACTGAGGGGGGGGAGTTTGTGTCAACTTCCTACCTGTCCAACCTGTTTTGAAGAGAGTCCTAGCTAGATTTGTTGTATATAGGGAACGGGTAAACCTTACAATTGTTGCTGCTTGGCACTTGGTTCTATGAACATCTTCACTGTACCAACAGCGATATATTGTTTTATTTCTTCTGACAATGTACTCATTTACCTATTCAGCATGGCCATAAGATGACTTATGATGTCCCTAAGGCAGTTGTGATATACTGATGGACTAAATTGCACATTGGTAGTAACCAAACCCCTCTCTACCCCCCCATTGGCTAGATGCTCTGTCAATCCCGCCCTCCTCCTCACCCTATTGGCTAGATGCTCTATGCAGCCCACCCTCCTCCTCAGCTCATTGGCTGGTGGCCCTAAGCATCCAGTGCCCCTCCCCCTCTCCCACACCAACATGTAATCAACCCTTAGGCCCGGGCAGGCCTGCTGTACATCCTCCCTCACCCTTAAGTGGTTCGGCCGATCGGCCGCCATTTGTTCTCCGGCCGCTGCCGCAGCGTGAGCCCTCCATTATTCATGTCTGTCTCAAGAGGACCTTCTCCCGCTAAATTATTCAGCCTCCATTTCCTGGTTGTGTCCAAGCAGGCCCCGCCCACACACCCCCCCCTCCCCCCAGCCAGAACTCCATCACTAGCATGCTAACAATGCTACTCTGTGCCAAGCTAATGGTTTAGCATAGGACGGAAAAGTTTAAAAATGGTATTGCTGCTTTACATAGGGGACTGTAATGGCGTCCCCTTGTCAATAGGTCTGGGCCCAGGGAAATCATGTTTGGCTCAGTCCTTGAACAATTGATACCTTTTGTCCAAAAGTCCTTTGCTAGGTAAGTATTTTAGCCTAGATTATAATGTGACCACCCTACCTCCATTTTGGTAATGAGGACTGCCGTGGTTTAATGTGATTGGTCAGAAGGTGGCTTTCCCGCCTCTCTCAGCCAGTGGTGGGCCGTCGAGGTTCTGCTCTACGTTTGGAGACTCGGGGCTTGGAGACCCGCAAGTGCACACACACACACACACACACACACACACACACACACACACACACACACACACACACACACACACACACACACACACACACACACACACACACACACACACACACACACACACACACACACACACACACACACACACACACACACACACTGTGTGTCCATCCGTCCTTGCTCCACTCTCGACGGCGGGGGGGAAGCACGGTTAAGGTTAATCCGGTCTCCTCCAGCTGTGAGTTGCGTAATCTCCAGCCCGCAACGACGGTGATGTAAGGGGGAGGAGCCTATGGTGGTGATGACGGTGGGGGGGCGGTCAAGAGCACTCACACATGGAATCATTGAGTGGTAATCGACTCTGTGTCGATGCGGCTGGGGTAATAATAGAGAGTGACGTGTGACGGGGAAGATGCAGTCCACTGGGACTGAGACCCCAGCTCTCTGCCCTGTAGGCTGGGCGGCTGTGTGAACACTGTGGTGCCCATGCAGGAAATGAAAAGGGAGGAGAGAGGAGGGATGAACAGAGGGAGGCAGGGAGGAGAGAGGGGAGGGGCCCTTTCGTTACGTGTTGACCTCCAAACCCCTCTCCCGTTATGTTAATCCATGGCGTGTATCATGGCAGGTTTACGCAATCGCTCCCTTCCCGGCCTACTGGCGAACAGGACGCCGGGGTTTAGCCCTCCATCGCCCTCCCTCTCCCTATTCATTCTCTTGTTTGTTCTCTCTTTCTCTCTCTCTCCTTTCGATTCATCACCCTAACTTGCCATGACAATGTCTGTGGCTGTGTTGGACGGAAATAATCTCTCTCTCTCTTTCGCTCCCTTTTTTTTGTATCTCTCCTTCCTCTCTCTCTCACTCCCTCTCTCTCTCACCCCTCTCTCTATCTCTCCCTCTCATCTAGTCGGTCTTTCTCTCTGTCTGCTGTAGACAGGAGAGGTCAACTTGGCCTCGATGTGAGCCGGGTTGACGTTACTAAGCTGATGCAGCGTACTGCCCTGCGCTGCCATAGGAGTGAACACACAATTGAACAATTTGGGTTCATGTTGATGGTGGACGTCTTGCGTGGTCCAAATATCTTCAACCATCTGTGGCCTCTGCCCAGTGGCGGCGCCAGAGATTTTTTTCTGGTGGTGCTATGGGGGTGCTCGGCGTTTTACTGAGGGTGCTATGAAATTAGGGTGATAGCATATGAGTCTCATTTTTCTCTACTACAACACCTCCCCACCATATCGTCACATATGTTTACACGTTTGCTCTCTAACGGGTCTTTGGGGTACAAAAAAAGCGCCATTCAAATCGATCGTATTATTATTGTCATTAGGCTACTTCTGACGGACGCGCACAAAGCCGCGTTCATCTCCGACGGTTAAAATGGAGATGTTATAGATAACGTAATCCCAAGTACTGTGTGGATTAAAGTTTGCGCCAGATGACTACCAGGTCACCACTACCATGAGCGACAAATTAAACTAAACATACCAAGTTCAATACACTTCTAACTAAAGACGGCAGATTAAAATGTCAGACAGAATTAACTTAAACAGGCAAAGAGTCAGAAATGCTTTCAAAAAGAGTATATTATTTTAGGTCACAATCAAAACATGAATGAAACCAAACAGTAGGCACTCAAAACCACAATAATAAGAGATCAAAAAGTGTATGATTTTGTGAACGCTTGATTTAAAATTGACCGATCGCCAGGATTACTGTTACTTAGCCTACTACTCATTGAACAATCACGTTCACGCACGCAACGTGTCTGTGTCGTGCTACGTGAACAATCTGTTTATTTCAATCTGTTATTTTCTTTTGTGATTAAAATATTATTATCACACAATACATTTTATTAAGAACTCAGAATGAAATTAAATAACAATAATAAATAAACCATTATTTTCTTGGGGGTGCTATGGGGGTGCTATGTCCAATCTAGGGGGTGCTCTAGCGCCCCCTAGCCCCCCCCTGGCGCCGCCACTGCCTCTGCCTCTCTCGCTTCAGAGGGACTGGGCAGTGGGATTTGGGGGACATTTCTGTCTACACTTTACAGCAATCAATTCCACACGAGTCCAAGTCAATTCATTTTAATGAATGGTTAAGGCTGATACACAACGTGGGGTTATTTTGAATATTTACAAACAATCTGAACGATGTATATCACAAAATAATCTCAATTTGATCAGACATAACTTGAAGTGAGTATGTGTGATGTGTTTGTCGTACAAGTTGTGTATCTTTCCAATCCAATGCAGACGATACACATCTTGTGTATCGTTGCTTGTTGTCTCCAATATTGACATCAGATATCTGCCCACCTGGGAGGTTCTCTTCTTCAACTTCTCCTATATTTGACCGGGGGCCATTGAGCAATATATTATATTTATTTATACTATAGTGGTTTATTTATTTATACAAGCTAATACATTTCATACATGGGACACAAGACTGCCAGAACCTGCAATGTATACCGTCTCAAATCCTTCATCGTCCTCTTCTTCTCTTCCTCTTCCTCCTCCTCTTCCTCAGTGTGGCAGCGAACGGAGCCGAAGGCTGCAAGGACCTGTTGGAGGCCTTCGCCGCCTGTGTGAAGAGCGCGGCCGCCGAGACGTCGTGAAGACCGCCGCTCCTACCGCAAACGTAAGCCCCGCCAAACGATGCAGAGTTCCGCTGACGCTTTTATTTTGAAGCTTGTGACCTTCCCCTGGTTGGGGGGCGGGGGAGACCACTGTACTATTAGATTTAGACTCTAGTCCTGAACGGAGCCTTTTTTCTGACACTACAACAACCCAAACCGACACTTTAAAACGGGCTGACACATTAAAACGTTCGAAATATTTTCCTCTATTTTCGCCCTGTTGAAGTTGGAGGGTTAGTTTATACAACATTTGCAGAAAATTTTAAAATCGTATCCTTTATTTTTTCTAGCCATTTTATTTGATTCACAGGTAAATAATGAAATGGTGACTCGTTACTAGTAAAAAGGTAATTAGTATTGACTGCTTTGATCATCTACCCTAAATCCCCTACGCCTGCAAAACATACAGAACGTGGCTCGGGCAGCCAATCAGGGCCCTCACAGGGGAGTCATGTGGTCTGCTTTATAGCCGGCTTCACGCCCACCCCATGCCCCCCCCATACCCCCCTCCCCATGCCGGGGTACAGCAGCCAAACCCCCCCCCCCCCCCCTTGGAGCAAACTGAAATATCTTTTGCCCCTTCAGCAATGTACCCTGGGAGGGTGAGCTGGCTTGGCGTCTTGGTGACCCACACGTGCAACACATGCTTTGCTTTAGCTCATTTCCCCTCTCTCTCTCTCTCTCTGCCCCCCCCAGGTCCACTGCACTGAGTCCTCCCAGTTCCCTGCATTCCCTTCTGCACAACAGCACTGGACTGAACGACTTCTCTGGCGGCGTGATGAGGATCGTGTCGACCTCGGGCCGGAGGTTCGGAATCTGGCGGCTGAAGCACCTCGACTTTAACCGTTCTCCAACCCCCCCCCCTCCCCCCCCCCGCCTCCTCTCCCCACCACCCCTCTGTTTTAGGATATAATGGTGTCTTCCAACGTCTCCCCCACTGTAAACCCCCTTTCCTCTCCCCAGTATGTGGATACGATGCGTTTGAATTGTATGCAGTTCCAGAGAGACCATGAGGATTTCATGTATATTGTTGACTTGAAATTAATACATTTAAATGGAAATAAAGAGTTTAAAAAAGAATTGGTGACGAAATGTAGTTGTGTTTTTTTTGGGGCTCTGTTAATTTGGTTTGGTGGACATCAGTCTGGGTTAATCCCGGGTTCAGGGGCTGGGGGGAGGGAAATCCGTATGTCGCACAGCTGTGCTTTTTGGCTACAGTACAAATTTGTAGGATAGGGGGGGTCTTCAAATATCGTTACAAAAGAGATAGTGAGTTGGCAGATGTAGAGAGACCCAGAGACAATGCATTAGTAAAGTCGGATACAAAGAGCCGAAGGCAGGGAAAATATTTGCAGAATAAAAAAAAACGTCACAGTAAGGAAAGCTGGTGTCCAGAAATGTCTTCGCCTAGTGGACAAAATTGAACGCTGGCAGTATATGTTAGAATTGTTGTGTGACTGTAGATGCAACAAGGGGAGACATATTTGCAAAAAAAAAGGGATAAGCTGTCTCGATTTTAACCAGAAAATAGCACCTCATTGCAAAAGATTATATTTCAATGAACGCGGTAATCTGTATTTTTTGTATTGGATTGTTGCTCTCTGGGCGTCATCTGAATGAGTAACAGAGAAAAGCTTTCTTCAGGTACAGAATCACACCTCTGTTTAATCGAGTCATTGCGACTAGAATTCAATTAAATCTACCAAAAGTAACCACCGTGATGGCATTTATTTGATCCAATCAGAAGCCAGATGTGTGTGTGTTAAGATCCACCGACGTTTACAGAAAATGGGACTTGTTCCAGCAGGCAATTTATTTTGGACTTAAACAAAGACGCTTGTTAATTTGTAGACAAAGATTGTGTTTTTTTGTGTGTGTGATGGATGCCTTTTCACGTGATCAAAGATCTCCAAACGGAGGAATTTCAGCAAATCGTAAATAGTCACTATACAGTAATATTCCCGGTGCCATATTTTTGCCGTTCTCAAGCTGTCCAGCCCACTTCCTCTACAGCCAGGTCAGAGCCAAAATGACCACTACTTATATTGGGCTTCGACAGTTCTATATATTTAGCTCTCTCTCCGTACGTATCTACATATAGATACGTCTGCATGGACATACCGTAATATACACCTGTCACCAGCCCCCAACTCTCCTTGGGCTGTCGGACTCTAAAGGTGTCTCAGTCCATCTGCCTGTGTGTGTGTGTGGTGTGTATGTATGTGCGCGTGAGTGTGTGTGTGTGTGTGTGTGTGTGTGTGTGTGTGTGTGTGTGTGTTTGATGTGTAACCGTGCGTGTGTGTGTGTGTGTCTGTGCGTGTGTGTGTGTGTGTGTGTGTGTGTGTGTGTGTGTGTGTGTGTGTGTGTGTGTGTGTGTGTGTAAATGTCACGGAGCACATCACGGTTGGAGGCGTCTTGTTACTACGCCCATACAACACATGTTAACAGTAAACAGGGAGGTGAACGAATGTCATGCACTAACTTTCCATGATTACAATCCATGATTCAGATCAGAAAACATGCTTGTCTCTCATCAGTGGGACCGAAAAGCATTTTGCGTTGAGACATTACAAGAAAACACTGTTACCCTCTTACAGCAGACATAAAAGAAGTGTTGTCAGTGAAATGGGTGTGTGTAGAATAGTATTCTATGTTCGGATGTTGCCAATATTCCATTCATATAGAGAGCAGAACTGAAACAGAAATTCCTCCCCCGGTTTAGTAGGAACATTGTGATGTATTTTAACAGGGGAAGGTAAAGGGTATTTTGACCACCCCAGGCACAAAGGTTAAAGTTAGATAACACTATAGGAACCGGTAGGTTGGCTCGTCAAACAAGGTATTGAAAAAGTAAACAACATATGCTGTTTGGACCACAGATACAGCAGTCCTATACTGTGTTATAGCAGTCGACACAGTGTTGATATGAAACCTTTATGGACACTTTTTTGCAGCAACATTTGTTTGAAACAATTATGAAGCGAAAGTAAGAGAAATGCCTCTCCGATTTTGGATGCTTAATCTACAGTCTACTTTGTGAGACGACCCATAATAAGTGCACTTAGTTAAAGAGCGTTTTTAAAGGAGTGAAATCATGAACAAAGAGTGCCATCATCTCTTTCCCTCAATAAATATCGAACCGCATCTTTCATAAACGGTGCATGATGTCTGAGATGGACCCCATCGGGCAGCAGAAGGCCTTGTTTGTCCACTGAGGTGTTGACCGGTGGCAAGCAGGCGAACAACGACAGTGCAAGCGAAAGGCTCTATGCCAGAGCTCCTCTGAAACTGACGACGGAGCAATATTTAAACATCAGGCTTCTAATCCGCTCCCCCTCCATAAAATATGTATGCAAAGTGCACATTTCCAAATTGTGTGTCCCTACATAATTTTAGAGCTTTCTATTTAGACATTCTAACCCCCCCCCCCCCTCACTAATTGCATTTAGAGATGCCTGAAAGCTTATTACAATTATTTTTTAATACATGAATAGATACAATGAAGTCCCCGCTCTGCGTTTGTTTTATATTTCTCTTGTTTTCATTTATTCATTCATTTATCAAACCGTTTGGCAGCTCAAGTTGGCACACAAGTTACACAACAAAAGAAGAACGGAAGAACCAGACCCAAGGAGGGATTATGCATGTGGGCAGGAAAGCTCCTCTGCCGAAACCTAATCTATTAGAACCTGAGAATACGGACCGAGAGCTGCAACTGAGCTAAGGGGATGTAACCAATCGGAACGCGCTTTACTCCAGTATGCCGGCCAGGAGACTTCCGCCAGAGCCATGAGGCGCCGTCCGCACGCAGCCGATGGAGTTTAGGGCGGGGCTTCACCTTGATATTTGAACCAGTCAAAAGCCAAAGCTAGCTGTCAATCACCGTGCTATGAGTGGCAGTTGACCAAGGAGCAACATAATTGGACGAAATTTACTTGTGTGCAAAAATTGGACTTTTATGAAAATTATAAAAAGGAAAAAGCATACAAATTAACGCAGACCAGGAACTATATTGATATAATAATAGAAAACGACACCAACAACACGTGTTTAAGCCTGCCCAATGCAGGTAAGTGGAGGGTCACAAACGTTGACGTATTTTAATGCAAAACAGCTGTCATGCTGTATTAAAGTGTCTTGTTTTTTAACCGGACAGGATTTCATTTTTTTTACCATCGATTGCAACAAAAAGGAAAATAAGAAAGAAGCAAGAGCAGGGGAACGACAGCTTTGACGTTGAGCTCTTGATTTTATTGCGCGGCTCACTGGAAATCCATTCCCTTCGCAGAGCGACCAGGCCGGCCGAGGCAGGACGATATACCGCCTGGTGTATAGCAGCACGCGGTGCATATTTCTCCGTTCGTCTCATGAATGCAGAGGAGTTTAACAACTCGCCTCCTCTGATGATGGTTATTAATCACAGATAGTCTCACTTTGAGACCAGGCATGCGGGAGATCATTCTGGGAAACAAGGCGACTGGGCTGGGCCGCTGGCTGGGCTCGGGCGCTATCTTGTGGTTACAGGGAATAATTGCGGCGCAGGATGAAAATTAGGAGACTTTTTGTATGATATGATATGACATTGTCCGAGGAGTAGCCTACATCAGTATATTCAAGTAAATATATGTGTCCATGATTTTTTATTAACGGGAAAGTGTTGGATTGTGGCAACATTTTTGTTTGGGTTGTCTCTTATTTGTTATTCCATGGGTGTTCTTACGTAAACCAACCTCTTCATGTAGCCATTAATACTCACTCTTTGTTTTACTAATTCTCTTTATCCTCCCACGCAAACACAAACACACACGCACACATACGCGCACACGCGCACGCACACACACACAAACACACACGTAGTAGGCTATCCACTCAAATGTAATCAACCTGGTCGCTTTGAGCGTTTAAGATTAATCGGGATTAGATTTGGGATCCCCGTGTCCTAACCGCATCGCCCACCCCGGGTCCTTAGCACTGGTTCTCATTCTCCACCTGCCCACCAGACGTCCTTACACCTGCCCCCTCTTCTCACCTGCTGAGCGTCCTTTTAAATCTTGCCTCATTAGTGCACTATATTTACCAGGTCACTTCCTTTGTTCCATTGTCGCGTCGTTAGGCCTATATTTGTCATGTTTTTATCAGTTAACTGCCATCCTTGAGTTTTCTTCATTAAAAGCCATGATGTAACGTTTCCCCGAGTCCTCGTCTGTGTTTGGGTCCCATCCCCTTTGTTCCGGCTGCACCTGCTCCCCCTGTTCGTGAGCCACCGGTGTTTTCCTCTTCAGGGCTCGGCACGGGACGTGTCCCGCTACAGCAGCGGCCCAAGCTAACCGGCTGTCCCGCTACAGCCGCGGCCCAGCCTACCCTGCTGTCGGCACGGGGCATTGATTCATCATTTACACAATGGAACCATGCATGATGAAGAAGGGGTATTAAACGCAATGTCTACTGTCTCTAAATGTGTTATAAATGTGTCCTACTATAACAATAATGTACAAACAATAAAGTGTTGCGATATGAAATAAATAATGAATCGATCTGAGTTATATGAACAGATGGAGAGACGCAAAGTCAGAGGGTGAGGTCGAGGCGAGGGACTGATGGGAAAGGGAGAGTGTTGGGTGTGTGCGTGTGTGTGGAAGGGGGTGGGGGGGGGGGGGTAAACGGAACCCGGATGCTGATGCTGCCCGTATCGACTAGAGCGAAGGGAGAGAGAGGGAGGCAGTGACAGGAGGGAGCGAGAGAGAGAGAGAGAGAGAGAGAGAGAGAGAGAGAGAGAGAGAGAGAGAGAGAGAGAGAGAGAGAGAGAGAGAGAGAGAGAGAGAGAGAGAGAGAGAGAGAGAGAGAGAGAGAGAGAGAGAGAGAGAGAGAGAGAGAACGGGAAGAGAGTAGAGAGGGTTGAACCAAAAAAATAAGAGAGACGGGGGGTTTCAGCGGAGCTGCAGCGAGACAGGCGCTCTCTATCTCTGATGAAAAGGCGGATTCTGGAGCCTGGACGAGGGGAACTTTGGCGCACCGGGACATATCCGCCGCACTGTTTTCAGTGCAAAGGACGCGCTGTTTCTCTACATTCCGCCTGGAGGAGGACAGTGACGGGCCGGCGTGGGATGCGAGCGTCGTCGTGGGCTACAGGGAGGAGAAGATGCTGTGATACCATGAGCATCGTCGGCGGCCGAGGAGAGAGAGAGGGT